>NC_134362.1:47775216-47915216 GCF_048569485.1 Anomaloglossus baeobatrachus
CATACAGTGTCCAGATAGATAAAGCTTGCGGATATATAGTCCATACAGTGTCCAGATAGATAAAGCTTGTGGATATATAGTATATACAGTGTCCAGATAGATAAAGCTTGTGGATATATAGTATATACAGTGTCCAGATAGATAAAGCTTGTGGATATATAGTCCATACAGTGTCCAGATAGATAAAGCTTGTGGATATATAGTACATACAGTGTCCAGATAGATAAAGCTTGTGGATATATAGTATATACAGTGTCCAGATAGATAAAGCTTGTGGATATATAGTATATACAGTGTCCAGATAGATAATGCTTGTGGATATATAGTCCATACAGTGTCCAGATAGATAAAGCTTGTGGATATATAGTCCATACAGTGTCCAGATAGATAAAGCTTGTGGATATATAGTCCATACAGTGTCCAGATAGATAAAGCTTGTGGATATATAGTATATACAGTGTCCAGATATATAATGCTTGTGGATATATAGTCCATACAGTGTCCAGATAGATAAAGCTTGTGGATATATAGTACATACAGTGTCCAGATAGATAAAGCTTGTGGATATATAGTACATACAGTGTCCAGATAGATAAGGCTTGTGGATATATAGTCCATACAGTGTCCAGATAGATAAAGCTTGTGGATATATAGTATATACAGTGTCCAGATAGATAAAGCTTGTGGATATATAGTCCATACAGTGTCCAGATAGATAAAGCTTGCGGATATATAGTCCATACAGTGTCCAGATAGATAAAGCTTGTGGATATATAGTATATAAAGTGTCCAGATATATAATGCTTGTGGATATATAGTCCATACAGTGTCCAGATAGATAAAGCTTGTGGATATATAGTATATACAGTGTCCAGATAGATAAAGCTTGTGGATATATAGTCCATACAGTGTCCAGATAGATAAAGCTTGTGGATATATAGTCCATACAGTGTCCAGATAGATAATGCTTGTGGATATATAGTCCATACAGTGTCCAGATAGATAAAGCTTGTGGATATATAGTATATACAGTGTCCAGATAGATAAAGCTTGTGGATATATAGTCCATACAGTGTCCAGATAGATAATGCTTGTGGATATATAGTCCATACAGTGTCCAGATAGATAAAGCTTGTGGATATATAGTCCATACAGTGTCCAGATAGATAAAGCTTGTGGATATATAGTCCATACAGTGTCCAGATAGATAAGGCTTGTGGATATATAGTCCATACAGTGTCCAGATAGATAAAGCTTGTGGATATATAGTCCATACAGTGTCCAGATAGATAAAGCTTGTGGATATATAGTACATACAGTGTCCAGATAGATAAAGCTTGTGGATATATAGTATATACAGTGTCCAGATAGATAATGCTTGTGGATATATAGTCCATACAGTGTCCAGATAGATAAAGCTTGTGGATATATAGTCCATACAGTGTCCAGATAGATAAAGCTTGTGGATATATAGTCCATACAGTGTCCAGATAGATAATGCTTGTGGATATATAGTCCATACAGTGTCCAGATAGATAAAGCTTGTGGATATATAGTCCATACAGTGTCCAGATAGATAAAGCTTGTGGATATATAGTCCATACAGTGTCCAGATAGATAAAGCTTGTGGATATATAGTCCATACAGTGTCCAGTTGGATAAAGCTTGTGGATATATAGTATATACAGTGTCCAGATAGATAATGCTTGTGGATATATAGTCCATACAGTGTCCAGATAGATAAAGCTTGTGGATATATAGTATATACAGTGTCCAGATAGATAAAGCTTGTGGATATATAGTATATACAGTGTCCAGATAGATAAAGCTTGTGGATATATAGTATATACAGTGTCCAGATAGATAAAGCTTGTGGATATATAGTCCATACAGTGTCCAGATAGATAAAGCTTGTGGATATATAGTCCATACAGTGTCCAGATAGATAAAGCTTGTGGATATATAGTCCATACAGTGTCCAGATAGATAAAGCTTGTGGATATATAGTATATACAGTGTCCAGATATATAATGCTTGTGGATATATAGTCCATACAGTGTCCAGATAGATAAAGCTTGTGGATATATAGTCCATACAGTGTCCAGATAGATAATGCTTGTGGATATATAGTCCATACAGTGTCCAGATAGATAAAGCTTGTGGATATATAGTCCATACAGTGTCCAGATAGATAAAGCTTGTGGATATATAGTATATACAGTGTCCAGATAGATAAAGCTTGTGGATATATAGTACATACAGTGTCCAGATAGATAAAGCTTGTGGATATATAGTATATACAGTGTCCAGATAGATAATGCTTGTGGATATATAGTCCATACAGTGTCCAGATAGATAAAGCTTGTGGATATATAGTCCATACAGTGTCCAGATAGATAAAGCTTGTGGATATATAGTCCATACAGTGTCCAGATAGATAAAGCTTGTGGATATATAGTATATACAGTGTCCAGATATATAATGCTTGTGGATATATAGTCCATACAGTGTCCAGATAGATAAAGCTTGTGGATATATAGTACATACAGTGTCCAGATAGATAAAGCTTGTGGATATATAGTATATACAGTGTCCAGATAGATAAAGCTTGTGGATATATAGTACATACAGTGTCCAGATAGATAAAGCTTGTGGATATATAGTATATACAGTGTCCAGATAGATAAAGCTTGCGGATATATAGTCCATACAGTGTCCAGATAGATAAAGCTTGTGGATATATAGTATATACAGTGTCCAGATATATAATGCTTGTGGATATATAGTCCATACAGTGTCCAGATAGATAAAGCTTGTGGATATATAGTATATACAGTGTCCAGATAGATAAAGCTTGTGGATATATAGTCCATACAGTGTCCAGATAGATAAAGCTTGTGGATATATAGTCCATACAGTGTCCAGATAGATAAAGCTTGTGGATATATAGTATATACAGTGTCCAGATAGATAAAGCTTGTGGATATATAGTCCATACAGTGTCCAGATAGATAATGCTTGTGGATATATAGTATATACAGTGTCCAGATAGATAAAGCTTGTGGATATATAGTCCATACAGTGTCCAGATAGATAAAGCTTGTGGATATATAGTCCATACAGTGTCCAGATAGATAAAGCTTGTGGATATATAGTCCATACAGTGTCCAGATAGATAAAGCTTATGGATATATAGTATATACAGTGTCCAGATAGATAAAGCTTGCAGATATATAGTCCATACAGTGTCCAGATAGATAAAGCTTGTGGATATATAGTCCATACAGTGCCCAGATAGATAATGCTTGTGGATATATAGTATATACAGTGTCCAGATAGATAAAGCTTGTGGATATATAGTACATACAGTGTCCAGATAGATAAAGCTTGTGGATATATAGTATATACAGTGTCCAGATAGATAATGCTTGTGGATATATAGTCCATACAGTGTCCAGATAGATAAAGCTTGTGGATATATAGTCCATACAGTGTCCAGATAGATAAAGCTTGTGGATATATAGTACATACAGTGTCCAGACAGATAAAGCTTGTGGATATATAGTATATACAGTGTCCAGATAGATAAAGCTTGCGGATATATAGTCCATACAGTGTCCAGATAGATAAAGCTTGTGGATATATAGTATATACAGTGTCCAGATATATAATGCTTGTGGATATATAGTCCATACAGTGTCCAGATAGATAAAGCTTGTGGATATATAGTATATACAGTGTCCAGATAGATAAAGCTTGTGGATATATAGTCCATACAGTGTCCAGATAGATAAAGCTTGTGGATATATAGTCCATACAGTGTCCAGATAGATAAAGCTTGTGGATATATAGTCCATACAGTGTCCAGATAGATAAAGCTTGTGGATATATAGTATATACAGTGTCCAGATAGATAAAGCTTGTGGATATATAGTCCATACAGTGTCCAGATAGATAAAGCTTGTGGATATATAGTATATACAGTGTCCAGATAGATAAAGCTTGTGGATATATAGTCCATACAGTGTCCAGATAGATAAAGCTTGTGGATATATAGTCCATACAGTGTCCAGATAGATAAAGCTTGTGGATATATAGTCCATACAGTGTCCAGATAGATAAAGCTTGTGGATATATAGTCCATACAGTGTCCAGATAGATAAAGCTTGTGGATATATAGTATATACAGTGTCCAGATAGATAAAGCTTGTGGATATATAGTCCATACAGTGTCCAGATAGATAAAGCTTGTGGATATATAGTCCATACAGTGTCCAGATAGATAAAGCTTGTGGATATATAGTCCATACAGTGTCCAGATAGATAAGGCTTGTGGATATATAGTTCATACAGTGTCCAGATATATAATGCTTGTGGATATATAGTTCATACAGTGTCCAGATAGATAAAGCTTGTGGATATATAGTATAGTATAGTATAGTAGGGGGTGTGCCAGTCTAGCGGTCCTAGTTCAGCAATACAGCAGAGCTGAGAAAGCTGCCCTCTGCCCATACCAGCCTCTCTACATACAATGTCTATAGACAGTAAGCTGCTAATCACAGCAGGGGGTGTGCCAGACTAGAAGCCCTAGTCTGGCAATGCAGCAGAGCTGAGTAAGCTGCCCCTGCCCACATCAGCCTCTCTGCATACAATGTGTATAGACAATGAGCTGCTAATCATAGCAGGGAATGTGCCACACTAGCTGATCTCTAGCTGCCCTAGTCCGGTAATGCAGCAGAGCTGAGAAAGCTTCTCCCGCCCATACCAACCTCTCTATATACAATGAACTTCTAATCACAGCAGGGGGTGTGCCAGACAGGCTGATCTAGTCCAGCAATGATAATCTTCTGAAGCTAAAACAAACATTTCAGCTAAACCAGAGCACCCAATGTGATAAGAGACTCTGCTGAAGTCTGTGTGTTAACCTTATAGCATGCTGTCTTAAGACAAATCACTCGTCAGACCACACTTGGAGTATTGTTTGCAATTTTGGGCACCGGTGCTCAAGAAAGACATTACTGAACTTGAAAGGGTTCAGAGGCGGGCTACTAAAATAATAAATGGAGTGGGTGCATTACAATACACGGAAAGGTTATCAAAATTAGGTTTATTTACTCTAGGAAAGAGAAGACTTAGGGGAGACCTAATAAATATGTACAAATATATCAGAGGGCCATATAGAGATCTCTCCCATGATCTGTTTGTACCAAGGACTATGACAAGAACAAGGGGGCATTCTCTTCGATTGGAGGAAATAAAATTCCTACATCAGCATAGAAGAGGGTTCTTCACGGTAAGAGCAGTGAGGCTCTGGAACTCTCTTCCTGGGGAAGTGGTGATGGCCACTCACTGAATGAATTTGAGGAATAGATGCTTTTCTTGATAGCAAAAGTATAGAAGTTTATAAATAGCATAATATTACAGATAGATAGAAGAGCGACCAAGATTATTAGAGGAATGGGTGGGCTGCAACACCAAGACAGGTTATTAAACTTGTGGTTATTTAGTTTGGAAAAACAAAGGCTTAGGGGGGATCTAAATCACAATGTATAAATATATGAGGGGACAGTACAGAGACCTTTCCAAAGATCTCTTTACATCTAGGCCTGCGACTGGAACAGGGGGCATCCGCTACGTCTTGAGGAAAGAAGGTTTAATCATAATCACAGACGAGGATTCTTTACTGTACGAGCAGTGAGACTATGGAGCTCTCTGCCGCATGATGTTGTAATGAGTGATTCACTACTAACATTTAAGCAGAGCCTGGACGCCTTTCTTGAAAAATGTAATATTACCACTTGTATATTAGATTTTATGACAGGGTATTGATGCAGGGAACTAGTCTGATTGCCGGATGTGGAGTCAGGAAGGAAATTTTTTCCCCATTGGAGCTTATTTGACACATTGGGTTTATTTTGCCTTCCTCTGGATCAACATGTTAGGCTACGGGTTGAACTAGATGGACTTAGGCGGGCTTTGCACGCTGCAACATCGGTAACAATTTACTCTGTTATGGACTTGACATACAAGATAGTGTGATCATATTGGTAGCATGTGAAGCAGGGTACATTACCTTTAAAAAGTTTTTCTGTGTGCTTACATGTAAACAATTGTATTACATCTTTGTTATCACTATAAATGATGATCTTTTGAATGTATGTCATGTCATGTTGCCAGACTGCCCACAGCAACTGTTACTGTTGTAAAATAGTGTGATCATATTGGTAACATGTGATGCAGGGTACATTACCTTTAAACAGTTTTTTGCAGAAAATTTTAGTGTGCGCTTATATGTAAAATTACTGTATTACATCTTGATTATCATTATAAATGATGATCTTTTGAATGTATGTCATGTCATGTTGCCAAACTGACCACAACAACTGTTATTGTTGCTGACCCAAATCAGCAGTCCAGTTAACCCCTTGAGGACTAACTTGCTGTATTTTAATGTGTTTATAATAAAGATTAATTTTATTTAAAAGGATTTATACCACATTTTCTCAGTGTATAAAAACATCGGTAACAATGTGTTACCGATGCTGCAGCGATAGTCCCGCCCCCGTCGCACGTGCAATATCTAGTGAAAGCTGCCGTAGCGATTATTATCGCTACGGCAGTTTCACACGCACATACCTGCCGTGCGACGTCCCTCTGGCCGGCGACCCGCCTCCTTCCTAAGGGGGCGGGTTGTGCGGCGTCACAGCGACGTCACACGGCAGGCGGCCAATTGAAGTGGAGGGTCGGAGATGAGCAGGATGTAAACATCCCACCCACCTCCGTCCTTCTCATTGCAGCCAGCGGCAGGTAAGGTGATGTTCCTCGCTCCTGCGGCTTCATACACAGCGATGTGTGCTGCCGCAGGAGCGAGGAACAACATCGCACCTGTCACTGCACCGGCATTATGGAAATGTCGGAGGCTGCAGCGATGATACGATAACGACGCTTTTGCACTCGTTCATCGTATCAAAAAGGTTTTACACGTTGCGATATCGACTGCGACGCCGGATGTGCGTCACTTTTGATTTGACCCCATCGACATCGCACGTGCAATGTCGCAACGTGCAAAGCCGCCCTTAGAGTCTCCCTTCAACCTTAAAAAAACTATGAACTAAGATTACATAGCAAAAACCTGCTGACAGATTCCCTTTAAAACCCATCACACCTGGAAATAAGAACTGTGTATACTTTGCAAAACTTCACGTCTTCAATCAGGCAATGTGAGCATGCTCTCTATGCTACAAACCAATGATGTAACTATTAGAATGACAGCTACTAAAACATTCAGCATCTCAGGGGTGCGAGTCTGAATGTGTTACTGCATACCATACCCACCCCAGCCTGTCCTATGCTTCTGCTTCTGTTTATCATGATGTTCTTAAAGGGTGTGAGATTTCACATTTATTCTTGCACTGTCACATTTAATAATTCCCACGCCCAGTGAGAATTCCATCAAAATCTGTCAACGACCGAATACTATCATACCCCTGACAAAATGATGAAGCACTTGCCCAGCCATACTTCACCTCGGGAGACACCATATGTCCAACCCTAAATATCATACAAGCTAACAATAAAAACCCAACAACTTTCCTTCCCTTTAAAGCCAAGTTCACATGTTGCCTATTTGGTGCAGATTTTAGAAATACATTTCTAAACTGAAAAATTCATGAATATTTTCCATACTGACGGTAAACATGAATTTTTAAAATTCATGAAACGACAAAGTGCAATTACACGATTGTTTTTTGTTTGTTTTTTTTTTATTTTCCATGTTCACTATACGGTATACTAACATTATGATTCCCCAGGTTGGTACAAATTTGTAGACACCAAACATGTATAGGTTTACTTTTATCTAAGGGGTTAAAAAAAATTCAGAGCTTTGTCCAAAAAAAGTGGCACACTTTTTGCGTCATTTCCCACGACCCGTTCCATTCTCTTTTTTCGGGATCTATCGCTCAGTGATGGATTTTTTTTTGCGTTTTGAGCTGACATTATTAATGGTATCATTTTTGCGCAGGTGCTATGTATTGATCGCCTGTTATTGCATTTTGCGCAAAATTTGCGAAAGCCAAAAAACTTAATTTTGGCATTAGGAATTTTTTTGCTGCTACGCCGTTTACTGATCAGGTTCATTGATTTTATATTTTGATAGATCACGCATTTCTGAACGCGGTGATACCAAATGTGTGTGTATTTTTTATTTTTTAAACTGTTTAATTTTCAATGGGGGGGTGTAATTTGAACTTTTAGGTTTTTTTTATTTTTTTTTACATTTTTTAAAACTTTTTTAAAATTTTATTAGGATCAGCAGTCTGATCGCTTGTTCATTTATGTCGATCAGATCTGCACAGCTCTGATCATGAGAAATGCTGCTCTACTCTTACAGCCAGCACTCTGTTGGCTGTTACAGGAACTACATCATGATAGTGAAAGGAGTCATCACATGACCTTGTGCTACCATGGCAACCATCGGCTCTGCGTGATTGCGTCACAGGATCTCTGATGGCGGCGAGAAATGGCGATTTCCCCGCAGCGGCCATTTACATCGCGCTGTCATATATTGACAGCGCGATCTAAGGGATTAACAGGCATGGGTGGATCGCGGATCCACCTGTGCCTAATAGCCACACTTGTCTGCCGTTCAAATCAGCAGATATGTGTGGGACTCACCGCCGGGTCACCACAACAGCCGGTGGTGATTACCCCGGCATAATCTAGGATGTACCCAGTACGTCCAATGTCGGTTAGAGGTTAACAAACAGGCATGGCCCAAAAAGCAAACCAAAACGTGTGTTTTTTGGTGCGTTTTTCTGCCAGAAAGTGCAGATTTAGTGCAGAAAATTTCTGCACCAAATCTGCAACGTGCGCACATAGCCGTAATCAAAATCAGGTTACTTGCGGCCTTTCCATTGTCTTTTTTTATGTGTCTTTTATTCCATGTTTGATGCTGCCTTATTTTTGTCTCTTTTTGGAATGACATGTTATAAATAAAGCTGCTTTGTCTTTGATACTTTCTGGTATTTGGCTTTGACAAAACATTATTGATACAATTATGTGTGGATTTTATGCTTTTGTTAACTCCGGATTTTCTGCATCTGTCGCGGGCGGAGGAGGGGACGCCGCGCTCTCCCACTGCTGCTCAGGTCCGGCTGCCACGGCTGCTGCGGCCTGCTGCTGCTCGGTGGCTCGAGCGATGGGCCGGATCCCGGAGACTCTAGCGGCGCTCCTCGCCCGTGAGTGAAAAAGGGGGGTTTTTGGGTGTGGGGATTGTTTATTGTCCGTGACGCCACCCACGGCTGTGGTGATTTGTTGACACCACCGCTGCTCTGTATGAGGATCCCGGGAAGGATGGTATGGAGCAGCCAGTTGTTGTGTTGCCCCTCCGTGGGTAGGGGTTGGTGATCCCGGGGCCCAGTGATGAGGTGGGTGATGCAGGGCTTGGTGGGGTGCAGGGACGCGGGGGCAGCGCTGTGCCTTGCGGCACTGTGGTACTCACTCAGCCTGAGACGTTGACACAGTTTTCGGTAAAACACACGGATGGAAAGACGGTTCCCACGGACGGCTGCACTTGCTTTCCCCAGTAGGTGACGGTGATGTCCCTTTTCCTGCACCTAATGTTTCTGTGTTGGTAGCGATGGGTTCCCACCGGTAACCCGCTCCCCGGCTTGGATGTGGGCCGGAGGAGCCCTACTTTGCCCGCAGGCGCTGGCCCTGAGAAACTGGTGCCCTGGCGGTGGCGGTGTCTCTCCTCAATGGTTGGACTGTTGCCTTCAATCGGGACTTGGTTGTTTGGAGACTGACGTCCCCTTCACTGACGGATTTGGCAAATTCACGGCGACTCCTAGCCTTGCCGGGGTCCGAGAGGCCCCTGCCCTGGTGCTGACTGTTCTTCGTATACTGCTCCAGACCGCCGGGCCACTACCCGTCCGCGGTCCTTCCAGCAACCTCCGAGCAGTCCCCCTCCAGACAATCACCGCCGTCTGCTGACCTTGCTGACACTGTCCTGGCACACAGCCGGACCAACTTCAGGCTTTACTACTCTCACTTTTACTCCTTTTCTGTTACTTCCGCTTTTCTCTTTAGCTTCACTACTCAAGCTCTCCCTGAGCTAACTCTGTTCTTTCCACTTCTCCCTCCAAACTCTAACTGCCTGGTTCCTCCCGCCTCCAGGGCTGTGAACTCCTCGGTGGGCGGAGCCAACCGCCTGGCCCACCCCCTGGTGTGAACATCAGCCCCTGGAGGAAGGCAACAAGGATTTTGGTAGCCTTGGTGTTCCTAACTGAGGTGTAGGGTGTGGTGGTGTAATGACCTGTGACCCCTGGCTTGCCCAGGGCGTCACATTCCCCCTTAGCAAAATGCAGACCGTCCACGGGCTGCCCGTCCAACACCGGTTTTATTTTCTGTAAACTATAAAAAGGTAAACGGTAACATAACATCATCCCAAGACGGGAGGCACATTTCTTAAATGTTGCTAAACGGTTTACGGCTACGGTTTCCGCTCTCTCCCACCCAAGCAACCTGGCCCTGATGCTGCCCCTAAAACCCAGGCAGCACCCCTTGACCCAAGTCCAGCACAAGTTACCCGAGCGGGATCTATCCTTCCCCTCCAGAGGGTAGCCACCGGTTCCTTTGGTGGCTGGGCCCCAGCCTGCTCTGCTGAGGGCCCTCCCTCCAACCTGCCTCTCCGGAGGCGGTAACTGCGGAAACGGTAACGGTAAAACAACTTATTTACAAGCCACTAACGTTTGTGGTTGCCCTGCAAGTTCACGGGCTTGTCCATGAGCAGTTCCTCATGCAAAACTTTCAAACGGTCCCCACGGGGACTACGGTGCCGGCAACAGCCGGTTTTCTCTCAATCACAGTTGTAGATAATTTGATGAAACTTCGGTAATCATTTTTGCTTATCATTCTTTTTCAACAACTTTTTCAAACATACACACAGGTGGTCCCAACGGGGACTGCTGCAGCGGGCATCCGCTGCCCTACTCCGGACTTTCAGCTTCATCTGAGGGAGAGGGTGCAGGACTCACTCGGCTCTCCTGGCTGCCCCTCAGTTTGGCATCTAGGGCGAACCACCCCCTCTCTCCACAGTGCCTGGTATACTGCACTATGTCACCCGGCATTAGGTTACGGCCGGGGTGCTCCTCGGGCAGGTGGGCATTCACATCCCACCGGGCTATAAACACTTCGGCCTCCAGGCCCGGTTCGTATATAAACCCATAGCCCCGGCGGACATCAAACCGCCTCACCTGTCCTTCATACAGCGGTCCCCGGACACGGAATGTTGCTTGCCGTAGGTTCTCCTTTTCTCTAATTGCTCGGGCCACCAGCTCCGCCTTTTTCCTCTCTCTCTCACCGATCTCCAGGCCCAGCGGTACCGGCTCCCTGTCCCAATACGGTGCTGCTGCGAGCTCCGGCGCACGGGTCGGGCCCCGCGGGACATTCTGGACGTTGCCCACTGTCAGGGATCTGGGCGACAAGTCCCGCGGTGTCTTGGCCTTGGGCGCCACCTTGCAGCGACAACCCGGCGCTACCTCAGCCGAGGTGTGGGGGATGGGCACAGGGGCTTTCCGCAGCTGGGCCTCCGGCTTGGAGCGGGTCATCGGCTCCGGCTCGGGGATTTTCTCTGCAGACGCCTCCGGTGCGGTTTTCGGAGCCTTCCAAGGCAGCATCTCTGGTCGACTACGGGCTCCGGCTGCAGGTCGGCCCGCCTGGGCGGGCATGCTGGGTGATGCTACCGGTTGCGGTGGTAGCAGGCCTAGTGGCGGGGTCACAGCTTCCGAGACGGGTGGCGAGGGAGGCAGCGGGGGGAGAGGGCTTGGACCGGGTCCCGCAGCCGCGATGACGACCCTTCAAGGGCATCGGGGCGTGGGTCACTCACCCTCCCTTTCTCCGCTTCCTCCTCGCGTCTCCGCACGATCGCTATAACGTCCGCTATGTCGGTCTCCCACTCCTCCATGAGGAGCTGCATCTTAACCTGCAGCCGTTGGTAGAGCTGCGCGGTCCGGATCTCCACCCACGCCGCGGTTCCAGGCGCGGGGGCTACGGTGTTGCGGGACGGCATCCACATGCTGCTGGCGGCTTTTCCCAGGAACAATATGTCTGCAGAGTCCTGGCGTCCCTGCTTTTATAGCTGCTCTCACATGCAGCCAGCCGCCATCGCGTCCCCCTTAGCTTCCTTCCGGCCCCTCCTCTATTGGGGCGGAGTTTTGGCCTTCGCGCCTCTGCTACTCGAGAAGACGTTCGAGCGGGAACTTTTCGCGCCAAAGATGGCGACTTCCGAAATTTTTCAGCCGGACACCTCCAGCGGTTACAAGGCGCACCTCTACCCAACGGCAGAGCGGTAAGATCCTGTTCGTGACGTCAAGTTGTCGCGGGCGGAGGAGGGGACGCCGCGCTCTCCCACTGCTGCTCGGGTCCGGCTGTCGCGGCTGCTGCGGCCTGCTGCTGCTCGGTGGCTCGAGCGATGGGCCGGATCCCGGGGACTCTAGCGGCACTCCTCGCCCGTGAGTGAAAAAGGGGGGTTTTTGGGTGTGGGGATTGTTTATTGTCCGTGACGCCACCCACGGCTGTGGTGATTTGTTGACACCACCGCTGCTCTGTATGAGGATCCCGGGAAGGATGGTATGGAGCAGCCAGTTGTTGTGTTGCCCCTCCGTGGGTAGGGGTTGGTGATCCCGGGGCCCAGTGATGAGGTGAGTGATGCAGGGCTTGGTGGGGTGCAGGGACGCGGGGGCAGCGCTGTGCCTTGCGGCACTGTGGTACTCACTCAGCCTGAGACGTTGACACAGTTTTCGGTAAAACACACGGCTGGAAAGACGGTTCCCACGGACGGCTGCACTTGCTCTCCCAGTAGGTGACGGTGATGTCCCTTTTCCTTGGATATGGGCCGGAGGAGCCCTACTTTGCCCGCAGGCGCTGGCCCTGAGAAACTGGTGCCCTGGCGGTGGCGGTGTCTCTCCTCAATGGTTGGACTGTTGCCTTCAATCGGGACTTGGTTGTTTGGAGACTGACGTCCCCTTCACTGACGGATTCGGCAAATTCACGGCGACTCCTAGCCTTGCCGGGGTCCGAGAGGCCCCCGCCCTGGTGCTGACTGTTCTTCGTATACTGCTCCAGACCGCCGGGCCACTACCCGTCCGCGGTCCTTCCAGCAACCTCCGAGCAGTCCCCCTCCAGACAGTCACCGCCGTCTGCTGACCTTGCTGACACTGTCCTGGCACACAGCCACGGACCCACTTCAGGCTTTACTACTCTTACTTTTACTCCTTTTCTGTTACTTCCGCTTTTCTCTTTAGCTTCACTACTCAAGCTCTCCCTGAGCTAACTCTGTTCTTTCCACTTCTCCCTCCAAACTCTAACTGCCTGGTTCCTCCCGCCTCCAGGGCTGTGAACTCCTCGGTGGGCGGAGCCAACCACCTGGCCCACCCCCTGGTGTGAACATCAGCCCCTGGAGGAAGGCAACAAGGATTTTGGTAGCCTTGGTGTTCCTAACTGAGGTGTAGGGTGTGGTGGTGTAATGACCTGTGACCCCTGGCTTGCCCAGGGCGTCACACATCTGCTGCAATTCTATGGGGAAAATCCAAACCTTAAACTCAGCGTTCCCGCAAAAGAAACTCAGATCTTTTGGATTTGAAGCGCACACCGCGGATCAGAATACGCGGAGTAGAAAAATGCACAGTGGGCAGGAGATGTCTATAAATCTGTAAAAACAAAAATACGCAGAGTAAAAAACTCACCAAAATCTCATGGTCGGTGCACAATTTACACGCAGAAAATCCTGGAAAATCTGCACATAAAATCCACTCCAGATAAGCAATGTGTGAACACAGACTTAAAGCTTATTGTGCACTCCACCATGATTACTCTGATGCCTGACCATTGTTAGACGCGTTGAGGGAACAACTTTTGGAATATATTCATATAGAACAATGTAGGGTCTACACGGCGCTAAGTGCCCCCAGGGCAGATTTTCATTAAAGGGAATCTGTCAGCAGGTTTTTGCCACCTAATCTGAGAGCAGCATAATCTAGAGACAGAGATCCTGATTCCAGTGATGCGTCACTTACTGAGCTGCTTTTAGTTTAGGTTTGATAAATCATTTAATCAGCAGGAGATTATCATTAGAAGACTACTTGGTGTGCTGCAGGTGGTCCAGCTCTGTATAACTGTTAGATCTGCAGCAGAGAAAACATTGATTTTATCAAAATGACAGCAAACAGCTCAGTAAGTGACACATCACTGCAATCAGGGTCTCTGTCTCTACATTATGCTGCTCTCAGATGGGGGAGCAAAAACCTGGTGAGAGTCCTTTTAAGTACAAGAGAGTCATGGCTTTAAGAAAGCCAGTTGACTCAGGGCTGAACTACATATGTAAATGCAGCAGCCCCCCATTCAGTATTATACTGTATATTTGAAATATGCTGTAAATGCTGATGGAAAACTAGTTTAGTCCATGGTATAATTCAATTTACCATATCCTGAAATGTGTCCTCTGTATAGCGCTATTATGTGCCTCCATGTGGTACTAATTGGTCTTTGTGCCCTTATACCTCATCAGTCATCATTGACGTCATCGGACAGCCCATCGCACAGACACTTGGCGGGATCATCAACAGTTAACATAACGGCATCAAGATTCAAGAATGATTGTCTTGCTTTGAATTGATGTATTTATTTTTGAATCTTGATGCCGTTATGTTAACTGTTGATGATCCCACCAAGTGTCTACTATGGGCTGTCCGATGACGTCAATGATGAGGTATACACTGCTGGCCAAAAGTATTGGCACCCCTGCAATTCTGTCAGAGAATACTCAGTTTCTTCCTGAAAATGATGGCAATCACAAATTCTTTGGTATTATTATGTTCATTTAATTTGTCTTCAATGAAAAAAAAAAAATTGTCATAAAGCCAAATTGGATATAATTCCACACCAAACATAAAAAAGGGGGTGGACAAAAGTATTGGCACTGTTTGAAAAATCATGTGATGCTTCTCTAATTTGTGTAATTAACAGCACCTGTAACTTACCTGTAGCACCTAACAGGTGTTGGCAATTAGTAAATCACACTTGCAGCCAGGTGACATGGATTAAAGTTGACCCAACCTCTGTCCTGTGTCCTTGTGTGCACCACATTGAGCATGGAGAAAAGAAAGAAGACCAAAGAACTGTCTGAGGACTTGAGAATCCAAATTGTGAGGAAGCATGAGCAATCTCAAGGCTACAAGTCCATCTCCAAAGACCTGACAGTTCCTGTGTCTACGGTGCGCAGTGTCATCAAGAAGTTTAAAGCCCATGGCGCTGTGGCTAACCTCCCTAGATGTGGAAGGAAAAGAAAAATTGACGAGAGATTTCAACGCAAGATTGTGCGGATGGTGGATAAAGAACCTCGACTAACATCTAAACAAGTTCAAGCTGCCCTGAAGTCCGAGGGTACAACAATGTCAACCCGTACTATCCGTCGGCGTCTGAATGAAAAGGGACTGTATGGTAGGATACCGAGGAAGACCCCACTTCTTAGCCCGAGACATAAAAAAGCTAGGCTGAAGTTTGCCAAAACTTACCTGAGAAAGCCTAAAACGTTTTGGAAGAATATTCTCTGGTCAGATGAGACAAAAGTAGAGCTTGTTGGGAAAAGCCATCAACATAGAGTTTACAGGAAAAAGAAAAGAGGCATTCAAAGAAAAGAACACAGTCCCTACAGTCAAACATGGAGGAGGTTCCCTGATGTTTTGGCGTTGCTTTGCTGCCTCTGGCACTGGACTGCTTGACCGTGTGCATGGCATTATGAAGTCTGAAGACTACCAACAAATTTTGCAGCATAATGTAGGGCCCGGTGTGAGAAAGCTGGGTCTCCCTCAGAGGTCATGGGTCTTCCAGTAGGACAAGGACCCAAAACACACTTCAAAAAGCACTAGAAAATAGTTTGAGAGAAAGCACTGGAGACTGCTAAAGTGGCCAGACCTGAATCCCATAGAACACCTGTGGAGAGATCTCAAAATGGCAGTTTGGAGAAGGCCCCTTCAAATCTCAGGGACCTTGAGCAGTTTGCCAAAGAAGAATGGTCTAAAATTCCAGCAGAGCATTGTAAGAAACTCACTGTTGGTTACCGGAAGCGGTTGTTCGCAGTGATTTTGGCTAAAGGTTGTGCAACCAAGTATTAGGCTAAGGGTGCCAATACTTTTGTCTGGCCCATTTTTTGGAGTTTTGTGTGAAATGATCAATGATTTGATTTTTGCTTCATTCTCTTGTTTTTTTCATTGCAAGCAAAATAAATGAAGATAATACCAAAGCATTTGTGATTGTAATCATTTTCAAGAAGAAACTGAGTATTATCTGACAGAATTGCAGGGGTGCCAATACTTTTGGACAGCACTGTATATACCAGATGGTCTCAGTCTTTATCACTATATTTATGTTCTTTGGTCTGCTGTCCTGATGAAGAGGGCTGAGTCCCTCGAAACGCGGTGACCTGTGCCTACAAAGAATAAAGAGACATAAATTTATATCTATAATACGTGGTGTGAGCGCGGCATATATCCCTTTCTCCAGAACACACATTATCGCTTATTAATGGAAACAGCAAAAGAGAAAGAAGAGACCCAACTGAGTAAACAGGACTATTATAGCATACAGTGCCTACAAGTAGTATTCAACCCCCTGCAGATTTAGCAGGTTTGATAAGATGCAAATAAGTTAGAGCCTGCAAACTTCAAACAAGAGCAGGATTTATTAACAGATGCATAAATCTTACAAACCAACAAGTTATGTTGCTCAGTTAAATTTTAATACATTTTCAACATAAAAGTGTGGGTCAATTATTATTCAACCCCTAGGTTTAATATTTTGTGGAATAACCCTTGTTTGAAATTACAGCTAATAATCGTCTTTTATAAGACCTGATCAGGCCGGCACAGGTCTCTGGAGTTGGCCCACTCCTCCATGCAGATCTTCTCCAAGTTATCTAGGTTCTTTGGGTGTCTCATGTGGACTTTAATCTTGAGCTCCTTCCACAAGTTTTCAATTGGGTTAAGGTCAGGAGACTGACTAGGCCACTGCAACACCTTGATTTTTTCCCTCTTGAACCAGGCCTTGGTTTTCTTGGCTGTGTGCTTTGGATCGTTGTCTTGTTGGAAGATGAAATGACGACCCATCTTAAGATCCTTGATGGAGGAGCGGAGGTTCTTGGCCAAAATCTCCACGTAGGCCGTGCTATCCATCTTCCCATGGATGCGGACCAGATGGCCAGGCCCCTTGGCTGAGAAACAGCCCCACAGCATGATGCTGCCACCACCATGCTTGACTGTAGAGATGGTATTGTTGGGGTCGTATGCAGTGCCATCCAGTCTCCAAACGTCACGTGTGTGGTTGGCACCAAAGATCTCGATCGTGGTCTCATCAGACCAGAGAACCTTGAACCAGTCTGTCTCAGAGTCCTCCAAGTGATCATGAGCAAACTGTAGACGAGCCTTGACATGACGCTTTGAAAGTAAAGGTACCTTACGGGCTCGTCTGGAACGGAGACCATTGCGGTGGAGTACGTTACTTATGGTATTGACTGAAACCAATGTCCCCACTGCCATGAGATCTTCCCGGAGCTCCTTCCTTGTTGTCCTTGGGTTAGCCTTGACTCTTCGGACAAGCCTGGCCTCGGCACGGGTGGAAACTTTCAAAGGCTGTCCAGGCCGTGGAAGGCTAACAGTAGTTCCATAAGCCTTCCACTTCCGGATGATGCTCCCAACAGTGGAGACAGGTAGGCCCAACTCCTTGGAAAGGGTTTTGTACCCCTTGCCAGCTTTGTGACCCTCCACGATCTTGTCTCTGATGGCCTTGGAATGCTCCTTTCTCTTTCCCATGTTGACCAAGTATGAGTGCTGTTCACAAGTTTGGGGAGGGTCTTAATTAGTCAGAAAAGGCTGGAAAAAGAGATAATTAATCCAAACATGTGAAGCTCATTGTTCTTTGTGCCTGAAATACTTCTTAATACTTTAGGGGAACCAAACAGAATTCTTGTGGTTTGAGGGGTTGAATAATAAATGACCCTCTGAATACACTTTTCACAATTTAAAAAAAAAATAAAAAAAGAAATAACATTCTTTTTTGCTGCATTTCACACTTCCAGGCTGATCTACAGTCCAAATGTCACAATGCCAAATTAATTCCGAATGTGTAAACCTGCTAAATCTGCAGGGGGTTGAATACTACTTGTAGGCACTGTATATATATATACATGTATATACATACATGTATATACACCATATCAGCACCAATGATTTGTGCAAGGGAGAACTAATCAACGCTACTACTTGTAGGCACTGTATGTGATCAGAAGAAAGCCGTGGAGTAAGTTCCTATTTTCGCTGTTATCATGTATCACATGTGCATATAATTTACAGCATTAGACTGGACATGCGTAAAGCGGCCTGATCTACAAAACCTCGTACATTCCCATACCGTCCACTGCAGCGATGACATCAGTATTAGGCATCTGGTATTGTTTAAAAGATGAAATCTGGCAATGCAATCGCAAAAACTGGGCCTCTAGGAATGAAAACCTACAGCAGCAGATCCAAGACCGAACCATGGAAACAATATCATAAAAGCTACATACTGTATATATAGTGAAAACGTCTTGGCTGAAAACGACAAACTTTTATAAATCTATCAATCACGGTACAAATGGATTGCTTTACTTTTCCCCATTATGAATGGAAACAAAATTACATAATGTTTCTGGAAAAACGTAATACCGCTAATTCTTTTGGGTTATACCCACGAAAAAAAGTTATCCCCTTTCTATCGATCATGATATTGGGGCTCTGGAATACTGAGAATGGAGCACTGCATCCCCATCTTGAATTGTATGGAAGTGCACATGCTCAACTTCACTCCATATATTACCTATGGGACTGCTGGAGATAGCAGAGTGCTGTACTCAGCAGTCACATAGAAAATAGATGGAGTACAGGCTAAACATGCGCACCTCCACAACCAGGGTTGGACCTCCAGCGATATGATGCAAAATCTACCATTGATCCCTTAAAGAGGTTGTCCACTACTTTAACGTTGATTGCCAATCCTTAGGATAGGGTATGTAGCCATAGCTTGTGCCTCGGCTTAACAAAAAGACTGTAATACTTTTCTTAAAGAGGTTTGCCACTGCTTTTACATTAATAGCCCATCCTTAGGATAGGCCATCAATGTCTGATTGGCCGGGGTCCGACACCCGGCACTCCCACTGATTAGCTGGTCCCGGTGGTGGCAGCAGGCAATGCTCAGTTCCGGAGCTGCTCTGTCAACTGATAGTCACCGCAGCCGGGTACTGCACATTCCCCTTCCACTCAAATTAATAGGAAGAGGAGGTTCAGATCCCGACCACTGCAGCTATCAGAAGATGGAGCAGCTCCGGAACTGAGCATTTCCGGCTGCCTGCTGCCGCCACCGGAACTAGCTGATCGGCGGGGGTGCTGGGTGTCAGACCCTGGCTGATCAGACATTGATGACCTATCCTAAGGATTGGCCATTAACATAAAAGCAGTGACCAACCTTTTTAAGAAAAGTATTACAGTCTTTTTGTCAAGCCAAGGCACCAGCTATGGCTACATACCCCATTCTTAAAGGGAATCTGTCACCCTTTTGTGGTTTTTTTTAGTTATTAATATGGGCATACAGGTGCCATAGAGGTGAAATTAACAGTACCTGTATGCCTCTTGGATGATGGGTTCTTTTAGAAAAATTCTGTCTTATGTCTTCTATCTTCCGGGCTATGGGGCGTGTGCCGGATAAGACGACCTCCAGTCTTCATTACCCCCAATTTCTCCTCCTGTTCTCTTTAGCATGTGACTGTTACATTGAGCAACACCTGCTTTTCCCACCAAAAGTGGTAAAAGAGAGAAAAGTTGCACACTTTAGACAAGGCACATGACGAGGTAGTAAGTGTAGGATATAAGCTGTGCTTATTTATGAGCAGCACAATAAAATCCAGCCTATATTACTGAGAGAGACACTCCCATTAACATACAGTTAGGTCCAGAAATATTTGGACAGTGACACAATTTTCGCGAGTTGCGCTCTGTATGCCACCACATTGGATTTGAAATGAAACCTCTACAACAGAATTCAAGTGCAGATTGTAACGTTTAATTTGAAGGTTTGAACAAAAATATCTGATAGAAATTGTAGGAATTGTACACATTTCTTTACAAACACTCCACATTTTAGGAGGTCAAAAGTAATTGGACAAATAAACCAAACCCAAACAAAATATTTTTATTTTCAATATTTTGTTGCGAATCCTTTGGAGGCAATCACTGCCTTAAGTCTGAAACCCATGGACTTCACCAAACGCTGGGTTTCCTCCTTCTTAATGCTTTGCCAGGCCTTTACAGCCGCAGCCTTCAGGTCTTGCTTGTTTGTGGGTCTTTCCGTCTTAAGTCTGGATTTGAGCAAGTGAAATGCATGCTCAATTGGGTTAAGATCTGGTGATTGACTTGGCCATTGCAGAATGTTCCACTTTTTTGCACTCATGAACTCCTGGGTAGCTTTGGCTGTATGTTTGGGGTCATTGTCCATCTGTACTATGAAGCGCCGTCCGATCAACTTTGCGGCATTTGGCTGAATCTGGGCTGAAAGTATATCCCGGTACACTTCAGAATTCATCCGGCTACTCTTGTCTGCTGTTATGTCATCAATAAACACAAGTGACCCAGTGCCATTGAAAGCCATGCATGCCCATGCCATCACGTTGCCTCCACCATGTTTTACAGAGGATGTGGTGTGCCTTGGATCATGTGCCGTTCCCTTTCTTCTCCAAACTTTTTTCTTCCCATCATTCTGGTACAGGTTGATCTTTGTCTCATCTGTCCATAGAATACTTTTCCAGAACTGAGCTGGCTTCATGAGGTGTTTTTCAGCAAATTTAACTCTGGCCTGTCTATTTTTGGAATTGATGAATGGTTTGCATCTAGATGTGAACCCTTTGTATTTACTTTCATGGAGTCTTCTCTTTACTGTTGACTTAGAGACAGATACACCTACTTCACTGAGAGTGTTCTGGACTTCAGTTGATGTTGTGAACGGGTTCTTCGTCACCAAAGAAAGTATGCGGCGATCATCCACCACTGTTGTCATCCGTGGACGCCCAGGCCTTTTTGAGTTCCAAAGCTCACCAGTCAATTCCTTTTTCCTCAGAATGTACCCGACTGTTGATTTTGCTACTCCAAGCATGTCTGCTATCTTTCTGATGGATTTTTTCTTTTTTTTCAGCCTCAGGATGTTCTGCTTCACCTCAATTGAGAGTTCCTTAGACCGCATGTTGTCTGGTCACAGCAACAGCTTCCAAATGCAAAACCACACACCTGTAATCAACCCCAGACCTTTTAACTACTTCATTGATTACAGGTTAACGAGGGAGACGCCTTCGAGTTAATTGCAGCCCTTAGAGTCCCTTGTCCAATTACTTTTGGTCCCTTGAAAAAGAGGAGGCTATGCATTACAGAGCTATGATTCCTAAACCCTTTCTCCGATTTGGATGTGAAAACTCTCATATTGCAGCTGGGAGTGTGTACTTTGAGCCCATATTATATATATAATTGTATTTCTGAACATGTTTTTGTAAACAGCTAAAATAACAAAACTTGTGTCACTGTCCAAATATTTCTGGACCTAACTGTATGTACAAATAATCCTTCTAGGTCTTCATAACCATTAAACACATGCTAGTTTATGTGTTATACCATGTTTGTTTGTTTGTTTTTTACTTTATGGAGTCAATAGGTTTTGTGCACTTGAATAAGTTTGGCCGAGCAGCCACCCCGGTGATGATTTCCTACTGTTTCCACTTTGGAGCTAATGGCTCTCATTAAGGGTCAATAAAGTACCAGAATAGTCATGGCACTCCTCAGCAGACGGATATATTTAGACAACTTCTCTTCTAATTTATTTTGACATTTTCTTGACAGCTCTCTTGTAGAAACTATGTGGTGTGACCGAATTCACTGTCACAGCAAGATTCAGTTACTATTTAGCCGAAACTGATTGAGAACTACATTTTGGTCACTAGTTTAAGATTTAAAGGGGTAGTCCAGTTCAGAATACTCATTTTCATTTACCCTAGTCTGAGTTTTTTGGGGGAAGGGCTTCACTTTCAATATCCTCATCTCTTGGTCAGAGTGGACAATGTCTAAGAAGAGCGTCTTTTGCACTGTCCTTCATTACATAGATGATTTATTTGCATTGGCACTGAAACCAAATTAAATACTTAGTCTCCAATTCATCATTGCTGTTCCTTTTGATTTCTGGAGTCATTTACTTTTTCATTATTGGTTTTAGTATTTGCCCCCTATTCTCTATACATTTTGCACCATATTTTAAGTTGTATTTCTTTTTTGGGTACTTTTATTTTTTCCTTGTCAACTTTGCTTATCCAGATGTATACCATAAGTCAGATTCATGAAATGTGGCTTTTTCCAAATATCGCTTCTTTTGGCACATCTCACTCCAGTTCCAGCCTGGAGTAAGCTTTTTGGTAGAATTTATTTTTCATACTATTATCATTAATTAATGGCCTTAAGCTTGATCTCGAGCCATGATGACTTTATGGATGAACGTTCTGTAGGAAGATCGATCTTGTGCAGCCTAGATAGGTCCACCAGGGTCTTCTCTACCTAGATAGGTCCACCAGGGTCTTCTCTACCTAGATAGGTCCACCGGGGTCTTCTCCTCCTAGATAGGTCCACCGGGGTCTTCTCTACCTAGATTGGTCCACCGGGGTCTTTTCTACCTAGATAGGTCCACCAGGGTCTTCTTCGCCTACAGAGATCCACCAGGGTCTTCTCTACCTAGATAGGTCCACCAGGGTCTTCTCTACCTAGATAGGTCCACCAGGGTCTTCTCTACCTAGATAGATCCACCAGGGTCTTCACTACCTAGATAGGTCCACCAGGGTCTTCTCTACCTAGATAGGTCCACCAGGGTCTTCTCTACCTAGATAGGTCCACCAGGGTCTTCTCTACCTAGATAGATCCACCAGGGTCTTCACTACCTAGATAGGTCCACCAGGGTCTTCTCTACCTAGATAGGTCCACCAGGGTCTTCTCTACCTAGATAGGTCCACCAGGGTCTTCTCCTCCTGGATAGGTCCACCGGGGTCGTCTCTACCTAGATAGATCCACCAGGGTCTTCTCTACCTAGATAGGTTCACCAGGGTCTTCTCCTCCTAGATAGCTCCACCAGGGTCTTCTTCATCTAGAGAGATCCACCAGGGTCTTCTCTACCTAGATAGGTCCACCAGGGTCTTCTCTACCTAGATAGGTCCACCAAGGTCTTTTCCGCCATTATCTTGATAGTATCAAGCCATAGGATCTCTTCCCCTTGTTCCTTCTATTCTTCTTACCCTGATGTCCTTCTCCAGTAATTGCTCTTTTAGTATGATGTATAGAAAGTACATAAGTCGTTGCTTGGTGATTCTTGCTTCAAGTGACAAGTTGTCACAATGACTATGGGTATATCAAGAAACTGTGGCTCTTACAGAGCCCTAAGCTATCCCTAGTCTCAGGGATACCCCTAAAGGTGGGGATGCCTGAGTCTCCTTCCTGGCCCTGCTCCTGCGCAGCTCTGATCTGATACCTCCTCCACCAAGGGGGACCGGGACAGAAGTGAAATTAAACCCACAAAAATAAAACCAAACTCTGTCACACAGCATGCGCTCAGAGAGGTATAAGACAATAAAAGATAAGGAGGAAAACAAGAGCAGGGAGGAAACAAAAAGACAAAGGGTAAACTCCACTACCTCACCAGGCAAAAGGAACACTTTCCCCAGAAAGTCTGGGACTCCACAACACACAGACCAACACAGTATAACCTATAGCTTGCATGGGTAGAAGATTTCATCCAGCTTAAATATGAGAGGAGCAGATGTGATTAGCTTCCTCACAACATGTGATTAATAGAGCCTAACAAGCAGGCTAACAGAGGTTAACTCTTTCTAGTCTGACTATGACTGAGCACACAGCAGGTCGACACCCGAGTCTGCCTGTGTTGATCAGAGACACCAGAGAAACCATCGGGCGGAGTGTCAGAATCTGCAATGGGAATAGAACCTGACACCACCATGACAGTCGACAAAGTTCGTGCAAAACTCCATGGTACACATGTCTGGCTTGATTTGTTCCAAAATTGATTTGTTTGCTCTTCTTGCCTCTTATTGATAGCATCCTTCTCCGGCACCACATTTCAAAGGTGTTGATTCTTCTTCCGTCTTGTTCCTTTATCGACCAGGTTTCCCTTCCATATGTTACACTAAGGGGTACTTTGCACGTTGCGACATCGCTAGCATCGACTAGCAATGCCGAGCACAATAGTCCCCGCCCTCGTCACACATGCGATATCTTGTGATAGTTGCCATAGCGAACATTATCGCTACGGCAGCTTCACACGCACTTACCTGCCCTGCGACGTCGCTCTGGCCGGTGACCCGCCTCCTTCCTAAGGGGGCGGGTCGTGCGGCATCACAGCGACGTCACATGGCAGGCGGCCAATAGAAGCGGAGGGGCGGAGATGAGCGGCACGTAAATGTCCGCCCACCTCCTTCCTTCCGCATAGCCGGTGGAGGCAGGTAAGGAGATGTTCCTCGCTCCTGCGGCTTCACACACAGCGATGTGTGCTGCCGCAGGAATGAGGAACAACATCGTATCTCCTATTGCTGCGACATTATGAAAATGATCGACACTACACAGATCACCGATTTTCGACGCTTTTGCAATCGTTTATCAGCGCATCTAGGCTTTACACGTTGCGACGTCGTTACCGGCGCCGGATGTGCGTCACTTTCGATTTGACCCCGACGATATCACAGTAGCGATGTCGCAGCATGCAAAGTACCCCTAAGAAGTCAAAAAACAGATTAAAGACAAAATAAGGAGCATCATTTTTCTCTGCAGCACGTTCTGTTTACACAGGATGATGTGCCGCAGAGAATGATGACTTCTAAACAAACTTAAAAATAATAAATACATATTGACAGATTTCTATATTTTCTCTACCATAATTTTTATGATAGTTTAACTCACAGGAATATATAATCAACAAACAAACAGAAATCAGAGTATATTGTATCAAATAATTTTAATTTTACAAAAATATTTTAAACATTTATTCAATCTAGATCATTAAAAACACCAAGAAAAATCAAGAAAAACATCACTTGAGCCTCCTGATGAAAAGGTTTCCTTGAAACGTGCGTCGAGGTTTTTTTTGTAGGGGTTTCTCTGACCTTACATTATGTGAGTATTGCACAGTAATTTATACCTGAGTAAATTAAGAGCCTCTGTTACAAAGGGGTCGATCTACCTTGGAAATAGGTGTTGCAGGAGTTTACATCCAGCCCTACTAGGTAAGCTATTATATGGACTGGGTTTTTTCCTTATTAACTAGCTGTGCCCCTTATAACATTATAGTAATTTCTAATTGAATACTTATTGTTGTCAAAAATAGTTCTGGAAGATATATTTATATTTATATTGATGAAATATTTTTGAAATATCTATTAAAAAGATCTAATAAGATTTATACAGCAATCTAATTTATTTTTTTTTGGGGGTGAACTCAATAGTCGTATATAGGGGCCTTTTTATATATATATATATATATATATATATATATATATATATATATATATATATATATATATATATATATAGTGATCTGTTATTGCAATATATTTTAATATTGGTGAGATTGGTGAGATTGGTGGGGTGTTACTCTGATTGTATAAATTCTTGGTATTTTTTCATGAATGGAGTATAATATCCCTCCACTTCTCTCACCAATGACTTATGGTCAGAAATCCCCTCTATGTCTGTTTTTTCAAGTGATGTTTTTCTTGATTTTTCTCTGTGTTTTTAATGATCTAGATTAAATAAATGTTTAAAATATTTTGTAAAATAAAAATTATTTGATACAATATACTCTGATTTCTGTTTTTTGATTAAACTTAAAAATAATAATAATATTAAAACATAATTTTACCTGAATAATGAGAGTTTTGTTCATTTATCGGGTGACTTACAGCATTTTTAGAGAGGCCTTATTATTGGGACACAAGCTTTCCTTGGAACGCTCTTTTCCTTATAATCAACCATGATAAAGTCAACCTTATTACCAGGTTATTCTACAAATTATAACTGATTGCTGGAGGTCACAGTAGGGTGAAAGGTTTGTTATATGCCTATTGTCATACAAGGGACTATTCTAACACATATTGTCTAAAATTGACAGCCTCTTACATGGAGTTCTGTTCAGATTGCAGATTCTGACACTCCGCCTGATGGTTTCTCTGGTGTCTGGGATCAACACAAGCAGACTTAGTTGACCTGCTATGTGCTGCTTCACATGCAGGCTAGCAAGAGTTAATCTCTGCTGGTCTGCTTGCTCCTTTAATCACATGTTGAGTGGAGGCATATCACATCTGCTCCCCTCCTATTTATGCTGGTTGAATCCTTCCACCCATGTCAGCTATAGTTTGTCTTTGTTGGTCTGGGAGGTGTGGTGTCCCAGAGTTTCTGGTGACAGTTACGCTCATTGCTTGGTGCAGTTGTGGAGTTACCCCTGTTGTTTTGCAGCTTCATTCTACTCTTGTTTCTACTCCTGAATCTCTTATTGTCTTAACCTTTGTGTGTCTGCTGTGTGATAGAGATTTGATTTTTCCTTATCTGTCTATATCTGTGACTTTCATCACACCCCTGTCCCGTTCCTCCTTGGGGGGAGGTGGAGGGGGATTCAGATCAGGACTGGTCAGGATTAGGGCCAGGAAGGAGACTCAGACCTCTCCACCATCAGGAGAATCCCTGAGGTTAGGGATATCCTAGCTTGAAGGACAACTTAGGTGCCTGGGTTGCCCACTATTCCATAGTAATCGTGACATAGCCCCTTTAAGGTCCACGCAAATGGATGAGCGGTAATGTGCGATAGTCATACCTGATGAACTACATGCAATGGAAGCTACTAATTTGATTTGACTTTGTCAGAAAATAATGTATAATAACCCCATATTAAAATATAACCTGCAAATATAAGGAAGGTACAGAAAAATATGCATCATTAATAAACACCAAAAACAAAGCTCATTGTGGTCCGATACAGAAGTAAAACTTTACAAGCCACCTGTTTCCTGCCGAATGGATCTGTGGTGGAAAACATATGCGGGCTTGGAAATATGCCCAAGCACGAAGCATCAAACAGCCATTTATTGTCTTTTATGTTCTAGTCTGATAACAGGGTCCCATGGAATTCCTAAATGATTGTACCTATAGGAGAATCAGTTCACCATTTCTTCTCATAAATCAACCGAAAGCAAAGTACAAACACACATAAATTATTTCCACAATGCTTCAAATGTGCTGCAAATCAGCAAAAGCATAAATCAGGTGAAAATATTCATTACATTCGCGGCCAGGAACTTGAACTTTACTTCATACAAAGTATTGTTATTTATCAGCCATGGAATACGATGTGCTTTTGTCTTCTGCAGCTCAGCTCCTAAGGGAGGACATAGCTGCTTACAAATGGGATAATGATCTGTAGGAAAAATGGCTGCTTGTAAAGGGTTAATCTACTTTGAGGAACATGGCTGCTCCGAAAAGGTTAACTTGGGTCTTTCACTTTATACACATAGAGTCCACAGAAGACACACAGGAGAGAAGATATGACCGATATTACCTCTGCAGCTATTTCTTCTAGCCTCCTCATTTGCTGCTCAAGAATATACAGGAATCCATGCTGCATTGGGCAGCACTGTTAGTGTAGTTTTGTATCATTGGGACCCTGGCTTCCATACTATAGGGACAGATTTCCGGTCAATGCTCTCTCCTCTCCCCCTAGCCCAGTAGGGATACTGATGCCGTTACCTCCTTGTCTTCCTGCTTGTTTATGCGGACATGCATGTGTCGTGAGGTCCTCTGCATTCCCGCATGTCCATCCTTGTGCTGCGTAGTCCTCTGCTTACCCACATGGCCAAATATGTATCATATTGGCCTCTGCTCTCCAGCATGACCATTCACGTGGGTATCGGTTCCCTGTCCTCCTGCACAGCCATGCTTGTGCGGTGTGGTCCTCTGCTTGTTCATATCGCCACCCACGTGCTGCATGGTCCTCTGCACACCTACGTTGCCGCCCACGTTTAATGCGGATCCCTTTATCGCCCCGCAGATGCCTACGTGTGTGTCGGTCTTCAGCTTCTGCCAAAGCCTATTTGTCAAATTACTGAAAAAGACAAGGGGCAATATGGGGTCTTAACCTTGTTGAATAAAGAGACGTAACAACAGGGAATTGCTCACCTTGATGGGTTGTGATCAGTCACAACCACAGTATTGTGACGCCCTGGGCAAGCCAGGGGTCACAGGTCACAACACCACATGCACCCCACATTCCCTGCAGGTACACCTAGCTAACCTAAAATCCTTGTTGCCTTCCTCCAGGGGATGATGTCCACACCAGGGGGTGGGCCAGGCGGTTGGCTCCACCCACCGAGGAGTTCACAGCCCTGGAGGCGGGAAAATCAGGCAGTTAAGAAAAGGAAGTGAAGGTAGAAGGAAGTGAAGTGGTAGAGGAGCTAAGGAGAAAAGCTGAAGTGACAGAAAAAGTGAGAGTAGTAAAGCCTGAAGTTGGTCCGGGTGTGTGCCCCGGACAGTGACAGCAAGGTCAGCAGACGGCGGTGATAGTCTGCAGGGGGACTGCTCGGAGGTTGCTGGAAGGACCGCGGACGGGTGGTGACCCGGCGGTACCGGAGCAGTATACGAAGAACAGTCAGCACCAGGGCAGGGGCCTTTCGGATCCCGGCAAGGCTAGGAGTCGCCATAATTTGCCAAATCCGTCAGTGAAGGGGACGTCTGTCTCCTAACAACCAAGTCCCGATTGAAGGCAACAGCCCGACCGTGAAGGGGAGACACCGCCACCGCCAGGGCACCAGTTTCCCAGGGCCAGCGCCTGCGGGCAAAGTAGGGCTCCTTCGGCCCAGCTTGAAGCCGAGAAGTGGGTAACCGGTGGGGACCCATCGCTAGCAAAGAGACTTTCATAGGTGCAGGGAAGAGACCGTCACCGCTAACTGCAGGGAACATCAGCACCGTGAACCGTCCGAGGGACCCGTCCAACCAGCCGTTTGTTTACCGAGAACTGTGTCGTGTTTACTGGCTGAGTGAGTACCTCCGTGCCGTGCGGCACAGCGCTGCCCCTGCGCCCCTGCACCTCCACAGGCCCCAGACCCGCCTGTCCACCATTCCAATCCCATCACCGGGCCCCGGGAGCACCACAACCCCTACCCACGGAGGGGCAAATCAACAACTGGCTGCTCCGTACCATCACTCCCGGGCTCCCCAGAAAGAGCAGCGGTGGTGTCCACTTAATCACCACAACCGTGGGTGGCGTCACGGACAATAAACTATCCCAAAACCCAATCCCCTTTCACTCACGGGCGAGGAGCGCCGCTCGAGTCCCCGGGATCCGGCCCATCGCTCGAGCCACCGAGCAGCAGCATCAGGCCGCAGTGCCAGCCGGACCCGAGCAGTGGGAGTGCGCGGCGTCCCCTCCTCCGCCCGCGACAGTATAAATTTAGAAATCCTCTGCTGCAGCAGTCCCCGTATTATGGATAACCATAGACGAAGAACTGAAGTGGTTAACACCAAATGTACACTTGTGATTTGTCATGAAGAAGGAGGTATAGCCTCCGAAACGCGTAATAAAATCACCTTCAATAATCTCTGTCTGATCCATGACCCTGGCAGCGTGGTGTTAACCCCTTCACTTCTTCATCCACAGCCTATTTGTGGGAGGCACCAGGTATTTAAGGTTCCCACCCCTTATGGGAAGGGCCAGAGCAAGTCATTAGGATTATATCCTACTAGCTGTTGTCAATCCTACTGTTGGTCTAGCCTTTCTGCTTTGGTCTACCGATATCTAGCACCTGTCCTGCATGCATCCAGCTCGGAGTCTGCAGTGTCTACCCTGTCCATGTCCATGGACCTATCCTGTCTATGTCCTGTACCTGGGGATCCGTGCCTGATGACCTGAACCCTGATGACTGGAGTTCCTCCTGCGGTCCTTTCCCGTATGACCTGTGCCTGATGTCCTATGCCTGATGTCCCGTGCCTGATGACCTGAACCCTGATATCTGGATTTCCTCCTGATGTCCTGTGCCAGATGACCTGTGTGTGATTTACCTGTGCCAGAAGTTCTGCATCTGTCTGTACCTGTGCTCCAGCTCCCGTCCAGTCTGTGTTCCTGTTTGTCTGGCCAGTGCAAGTCCTATCTGGGACTATACCCCTGTCCTGCTGTCGCCCAGCTCCGCTCAACTGCACTACCCTGGGAGTGGCACATGGCGTCTACTCAGTAGGCACTTAGTCAAGCCCCTCCCATATCAGGGTAAGCCTGGGTCCCCCCTGTGGTAAAGAGGGTCCATTACCACTCGCTGCCTCATCCTCCGCGAGCATTACAAAAAATTCACCAAGGACAAGGAGTTTGTATGCTCTCCTCGTGTTTATGTGAGTTTCCTCGGGGTTCTTCAATTTCCTCCCACAATCCAAAGACATACAGATAGGGAATTTATACTGTTTGCCCCAATTGGGACAGTGCTGATAATTAGGGATGATCGAATACTTCAATGATTCGGCTTCGCAAATATTTTCCGAATACCTCGCTGCTATTCGACTATTCGATGCGCAATGTAAGTCTATGGGAAGACCGAATAGTTCCGAATAGTTGTTATTTGGGTTTCCCATAGACTTACTTTGCGCATCGAATATTCGCGAATAGTCGAATAGCGGCGATGTATTTGTAAAATATTCGCGAAGCCGAATAATCGAAGTATTCGATCATTCCTACTGATAATGTCTATAGAGAGTTGTGGAAATAATGATGTTATATAAGTGAATAAAAAGAATAAATATTGCGTCTTATGTGTTATAATTACATCTAACATGAAATAAGACAACTGCAAAAAATTTACATTCACAGTATTTACATGCTACAGACAGAATCACCCAATTTAGAGGCAGGAAGTCTCACAGAGCTGTCAAAATAGTGAAACAATGGAGAGCCTGACTTCAACCTCCCATTCTTAAAGGGTCCTAATTATGTAGATATGAGAAATGTTTTATATTTTTGTCTTCTTTTATCTTGTGAAGAATCCCTGGAGGTGATAGGTAATATGCACACTATAATATACCTCCCAACCGTCCCGGATTCTGCGGGACTGCCACGATTTTAGAGGGCTGTCCCGCACTCCCGAGGCTCACAGCTGATGTCCCGGCTCCTCCCCTCAGTGGAGTGAATAAATGAAATTATCATCTGGATTTTCGGGGCGGCCGGGACTCGAACCCGTGGAGCTGTGAGTTCATTGTTTCAAAGGCAGCAGCTTTACCACTGAGCTACTGCCTCTATTGAAAGCAATAGGAAGATTTTGTTATCTTGACCTCTATACTGCAGGTGAGACACCAGAAGCAGATTATTCAGCTGCAAAGATGGATGGAGGGATACAGAAAGGGATGGATGGATGATAGAGGGATGAATGGAGGGATAGAGGGAGGAATGAATGGAGGGATAGAGGCAGGGATGGATGGATGATAGAGGGATGAATTGAGGGATGAATGGAGGGATAGAGGGAGGGATGAATGGAGGGATAGAGGGATGAATGGAGGGATAAAGGCAGGGATGGATGGATAATGGAGGGATGAATGGAGGGATAGAGGGAGGGATGGATGATAGAGGGATGAATGGAGGGATGAATGGAGGGATAGAGGGATGGATGGATGATAGAGGGATGAATGGAGGGATAGAGGGAGGGATAAATGGAGGGATAGAGGCAGGGATGGATGAATGATAGAGGGATGAATTGAGGGATGAATGGAGGGATAGAGGGAGGGATGAATGGAGGGTTAGAGGGATGAATGGAGGAATAGAGGCAGGGATGGATGGATAATAGAGGGATGAATGGAGGGATGAATGGAGGGATAGAGGGAGGGATGAATGGAGGGATAGAGGGATGAATGTAGGGATAGAGGGATGAATGAAGGGATGAATGGAGGGATAGAGGGAGGGATGGATGCATGGATGATAGGGATGAATGGAGGGATAGAGGGAGGGATGGATGGATGATAGAGGGATGAATGGAGGGATAGAAGGAGGGATGAATGTAGGGATAGAGGGATGAATGTAGGGATAGAGGGAGGGATGGAGGGATGAATGGAGGGATGAATGGAGGGATAGAGGGAGGGATGAATGGATGATAGAGGGATGAATGAAGGGATAGAGGGAGGGATGAATGGAGGGATAGAGGGATGGATGGATGATAGAGGGATGAATGGAGGGATAGAGGGAGGGATGAATGGAGGGATAGAGGCAGGGATGGATGGATGATAGAGGGATGAATTGAGGGATGAATGGAGGGATAGAGGGATGGATGGATGATAGAGGGATGAATGGAGGGATAGAGGGAGGGATGAATGGAGGGATAGAGGCAGGGATGGATGGATGATAGAGGGATGAATTGAGGGATGAATGGAGGGATAGAGGGAGGGATGAATGGAGGGATAGAGGGATGAATGGAGGGATAGAGGCAGGGATGGATGGATAATAGAGGGATGAATGGAGGGATGAATGGAGGGATAGAGGGAGGGATGGATGATAGAGGGATGAATGGAGGGATGAATGGAGGGATAGAGGGAGGGATGAATGGAGGGATGAAAGGAGGGATAGAGGGATGGATGGATGATAGAGGGATGAATGGAGGGATAGAGGGAGGGATGAATGGAGGGATAGAGGCAGGGATGGATGAATGATAGAGGGATGAATTGAGGGATGAATGGAGGGATAGAGGGAGGGATGAATGGAGGGATAGAGGGATGAATGGAGGAATAGAGGCAGGGATGGATGGATAATAGAGGGATGAATGGAGGGATGAATGGAGGGATAGAGGGAGGGATAGATGATAGAGGGATGAATGGAGGGATGAATGGAGGGATAGAGGGAGGGATGAATGGAGGGATAGAGGGATGAATGTAGGGATAGAGGGATTAATGGAGGGATGGAGGGAGGGATGGAGGGATGATAGAGGGATGAATGAAGGGATGAATGGAGGGATAGAGGGAGGGATGGATGCATGGATGATAGGGATGAATGGAGGGATAGAGGGAGGGATGGATGGATGATAGAGGGATGAATGGAGGGATAGAAGGAGGGATGAATGGAGGGATAGAAGGAGGGATGAATGGAGGGATAGAGGGATGAATGTAGGGATAGAGGGAGGGATGGAGGGATGAATGGAGGGATGAATGGAGGGATAGAGGGAGGGATGAATGGATGATAGAGGGATGAATGAAGGGATGAATGGAGGGATAGAGGGAGGAATGGATGCATGGATGATAGAGGGATGAATGGAGGGATAGAGGGAGGGATGAATGGAGGGATAGAGGCAGGGATGGATGGATGGATGATAGAGGGATGAATTGAGGAATGAATGGAGGGATAGAGGGAGGGATGAATGGAGGGATAGAGGGATGAAAGGAGGGATAGAGGGATGGATGGATGCTAGAGGGATGAATGGAGGGATAGAGGCAGGGATGGATGGATGATAGAGGGATGAATTGAGGGATGAATGGAGGGATAGAGGGAGGGATGAATGGAGGGATAGAGGGATGAATGGAGGGATAGAGGCAGGGATGGATGGATAATAGAGGGATGAATGGAGGGATGAATGGAGGGATAGAGGGAGGGATGGATGATAGAGGGATGAATGGAGGGATGAATGGAGGGATAGAGGCAGGGATGGATGGATGATAGAGGGATGAATTGAGGGATGAATGGAGGGATAGAGGGAGGGATAGAGGGAGGGATGAAAGGAGGGATAGAGGGATGGATGGATGATAGAGGGATGAATGGAGGGATAGAGGGAGGGATGAATGGAGGGATAGAGGCAGGGATGGATGGATGATAGAGGGATGAATTGTGGGATGAATGGAGGGATAGAGGGAGGGATGAATGGAGGGATAGAGGGATGAATGGAGGGATAGAGGCAGGGATGGATGGATAATAGAGGGATGAATGGAGGGATGAATGGAGGGATAGAGGGAGGGATGGATGATAGAGGGATGAATGGAGGGATGAATGGAGGGATAGAGGGAGGGATGAATGGAGGGATAGAGGCAGGGATGGATGGATGGATGATAGAGGGATGAATTGAGGAATGAATGGAGGGATAGAGGGAGGGATGAATGGAGGGATAGAGGGATGAAAGGAGGGATAGAGGGATGGATGGATGCTAGAGGGATGAATGGAGGGATAGAGGGAGGGATGAATGGAGGGATAGAGGCAGGGATGGATGGATGATAGAGGGATGAATTGAGGGATGAATGGAGGGATAGAGGGAGGGATGAATGGAGGGATAGAGGGATGAATGGAGGGATAGAGGCAGGGATGGATGGATAATAGAGGGATGAATGGAGGGATAGAGGGAGGGATGGATGATAGAGGGATGAATGGAGGGATGAATGGAGGGATAGAGGCAGGGATGGATGGATGATAGAGGGATGAATTGAGGGATGAATGGAGGGATAGAGGGAGGGATGAATGGAGGGATGAAAGGAGGGATAGAGGGATGGATGGATGATAGAGGGATGAATGGAGGGATAGAGGGAGGGATGAATGGAGGCATAGAGGGAGGGATGGATGGATGATAGAGGGATGAATTGTGGGATGAATGGAGGGATAGAGGGAGGGATGAATGGAGGGATAGAGGGATGAATGGAGGGATAGAGGCAGGGATGGATGGATAATAGAGGGATGAATGGAGGGATGAATGGAGGGATAGAGAGAGGGATGGATGATAGAGGGATGAATGGAGGGATGAATGGAGGGATAGAGGGAGGGATGAATGGAGGGATAGAGGCAGGGATGGATGGATGGATGATAGAGGGATGAATTGAGGGATGAATGGAGGGATAGAGGGAGGGATGAATGGAGGGATGAAAGGAGGGATAGAGGGATGGATGGATGATAGAGGGATGAATGGAGGGATAGAGGGAGGGATGAATGGAGGGATAGAGGCAGGGATGGATGGATGATAGAGGGATGAATTGAGGGATGAATGGAGGGATAGAGGGAGGGATGAATGGAGGGATAGAGGGATGAATGGAGGGATAGAGGCAGGGATGGATGGATAATAGAGGGATGAATGGAGGGATGAATGGAGGGATAGAGGGAGGGATGGATGATAGAGGGATGAATGGAGGGATGAATGGAGGGATAGAGGGAGGGATGAATGGAGGGATAGAGGGATGAATGTAGGGATAGAGGGAGGGATGGAGGGATGAATGGAGGGATGAATGGAGGGATAGAGGGAGGGATGGATGGATGATAGAGGGATGAATGAAGGGATGAATGGAGGGATAGAGGGAGGAATGGATGCATGGATGATAGAGGGATGAATGGAGGGATAGAGGGATGGATGTATGGATGATAGAGGGATGAATGGAGGGATGAATGGAGGGATAGAGGGAGGGATGGATGGAGGGATAGAGGCAGGGATGGATGGATGGATGATAGAGGGATGAATTGAGGAATGAATGGAGGGATAGAGGGAGGGATGAATGGAGGGATAGAGGGATGAAAGGAGGGATAGAGGGATGGATGGATGCTAGAGGGATGAATGGAGGGATGAATGGAGGGATGAATGGAGGGATAGAGGGAGGGATGGATGATAGAGGGATGAATGGAGGGATGAATGGAGGGATAGAGGGAGGGATGAATGGAGGGATAGAGGCAGGGATGGATGGATGGATGATAGAGGGATGAATTGAGGAATGAATGGAGGGATAGAGGGAGGGATGAATGGAGGGATAGAGGGATGAAAGGAGGGATAGAGGGATGGATGGATGCTAGAGGGATGAATGGAGGGATAGAGGCAGGGATGGATGGATGATAGAGGGATGAATTGAGGGATGAATGGAGGGATAGAGGGAGGGATGAATGGAGGGATAGAGGGATGAATGGAGGGATAGAGGCAGGGATGGATGGATAATAGAGGGATGAATGGAGGGATGAATGGAGGGATAGAGGGAGGGATGGATGATAGAGGGATGAATGGAGGGATGAATGGAGGGATAGAGGCAGGGATGGATGGATGATAGAGGGATGAATTAAGGGATGAATGGAGGGATAGAGGGAGGGATGAATGGAGGGATGAAAGGAGGGATAGAGGGATGGATGGATGATAGAGGGATGAATGGAGGGATAGAGGGAGGGATGAATGGAGGGATAGAGGGAGGGATGGATGGATGATAGAGGGATGAATTGTGGGATGAATGGAGGGATAGAGGGAGGGATGAATGGAGGGATAGAGGGATGAATGGAGGGATAGAGGCAGGGATGGATGGATAATAGAGGGATGAATGGAGGGATGAATGGAGGGATAGAGGGAGGGATGGATGATAGAGGGATGAATGGAGGGATGAATGGAGGGATAGAGGGAGGGATGAATGGAGGGATAGAGGCAGGGATGGATGGATGGATGATAGAGGGATGAATTGAGGGATGAATGGAGGGATAGAGGGAGGGATGAATGGAGGGATGAAAGGAGGGATAGAGGGATGGATGGATGATAGAGGGATGAATGGAGGGATAGAGGGAGGGATGAATGGAGGGATAGAGGCAGGGATGGATGGATGATAGAGGGATGAATTAAGGGATGAATGGAGGGATAGAGGGAGGGATGAATGGAGGGATGAAAGGAGGGATAGAGGGATGGATGGATGATAGAGGGATGAATGGAGGGATAGAGGGAGGGATGAATGGAGGGATAGAGGGAGGGATGGATGGATGATAGAGGGATGAATTGTGGGATGAATGGAGGGATAGAGGGAGGGATGAATGGAGGGATAGAGGGATGAATGGAGGGATAGAGGCAGGGATGGATGGATAATAGAGGGATGAATGGAGGGATGAATGGAGGGATAGAGGGAGGGATGGATGATAGAGGGATGAATGGAGGGATGAATGGAGGGATAGAGGGAGGGATGAATGGAGGGATAGAGGCAGGGATGGATGGATGGATGATAGAGGGATGAATTGAGGGATGAATGGAGGGATAGAGGGAGGGATGAATGGAGGGATGAAAGGAGGGATAGAGGGATGGATGGATGATAGAGGGATGAATGGAGGGATAGAGGGAGGGATGAATGGAGGGATAGAGGCAGGGATGGATGGATGATAGAGGGATGAATTGAGGGATGAATGGAGGGATAGAGGGAGGGATTAATGGAGGGATAGAGGGATGAATGGAGGGATAGAGGCAGGGATGGATGGATAATAGAGGGATGAATGGAGGGATAGAGGGAGGGATGGATGATAGAGGGATGAATGGAGGGATGAATGGAGGGATAGAGGGAGGGATGAATGGAGGGATAGAGGGATGAATGTAGGGATAGAGGGAGGGATGGAGGGATGAATGGAGGGATGAATGGAGGGATAGAGGGAGGGATGGATGGATGATAGAGGGATGAATGAAGGGATGAATGGAGGGATAGAGGGAGGAATGGATGCATGGATGATAGGGATGAATGGAGGGATAGAGGGAGGGATGGATGGATGGATGATAGAGGGATGAATGGAGGGATAGAAGGAGGGATGAATGGAGGGATAGAGGGATGAATGTAGGGATAGAGGGAGGGATGGAGGGATGAATGGAGGGATGAATGAAGGGATAGAGGGAGGGATGGATGGATGATAGAGGGATGAATGAAGGGATGAATGGAGGGATAGAGGGAGGAATGGATGCATGGATGATAGAGGGATGAATGGAGGGATAGAGGGATGGATGTATGGATGATAGAGGGATGAATGGAGGGATAGAGGGAGGGATAGATGGACGATAGAGGGATAAATAGAGGGATAGAGGGAGGGATGGATGGATGATAGAGGGATGAATGGAGGGATAGAGGGAGGGATGAATGGAGGGATAGAGGCAGGGATGGATGGATGATAGAGGGATGAATTGAGGAATGAATGGAGGGATAGAGGGAGGGATGAATGGAGGGATAGAGGGATGAAAGGAGGGATAGAGGGATGGATGGATGCTAGAGGGATGAATGGAGGGATAGAGGGAGGGATGAATGGAGGGATAGAGGCAGGGATGGATGATAGAGGGATGAATTGAGGGATGAATGGAGGGATAGAGGGAGGGATGAATGGAGGGATAGAGGGATGAATGGAGGGATAGAGGCAGGGATGGATGGATAATGGAGGGATGAATGGAGGGATAGAGGGAGGGATGGATGATAGAGGGATGAATGGAGGGATGAATGGAGGGATAGAGGGAGGGATGAATGGAGGGATAGAGGGATGAATGTAGGGATAGAAGGAGGGATGGAGGGATGAATGGAGGGATAGAGGGAGGGATGGATGCATGGATGATAGAGGGATGAATGGAGGGATAGAGGGAGGGATGGATGGATGATAGAGGGATAAATAGAGGGATAGAGGGAGGGATGGATGGATGATAGAGGGATGAATGGAGGGATAGAGGGAGGGATGAATGGAGGAATAGAGGCAGGGATGGATGGATGATAGAGGGATGAATTGAGGGATGAATGGAGGGATAGAGGGATGGATGGATGATAGAGGGATGAATGGAGGGATGAATGGAGGGATAGAGGGAGGGATGGATGGATGATAGAGGGATGAATGGAGGGATGAATGGAGGGATAGAGGGAGGGATGGATGATAGAGGGATGAATGGAGGGATAGAGGGAGGGATAGAGGGAGGGATGGATGGATGAATGGAGGGATGAATGGAGGGGTGGAGGGAGGGATAGAGGGATGAATGGAGGGATGAATGGAGAGATAGAGGGAGGGATAGAGGGAGGGATGGATGGATGATAGAGGGATGGATGATAGAGGGATATATAGATACACGACAGATAATAGATAGATAGAGATAGAATCATAGAATCATAGAATCATAGATAGATAGAGAGATAGAATCATAGATAGATAGAATCATAGATAGAATCATAGATAGATAGATAGATAGAATCTTAGATAGATAGAGGGATAGCGATAGATAGATAGATAGATAGAGGGATAGAGATAGATAGATAGATAGATAGATAGATAGATAGATAGATATTGTATCTCAATGTAGGTGAAAAAGTCAGATTCATTTATTCCCATAAAACCACTATAAAGAAATGAGGAAAAAAATACAAATACAATTTTTTTTTTTTATCTTCACCATCTTGGATTCAAACCAGCAACGTTCAAAACTTGTGTCCAGCAGCCTCCTAGCTTTCCTAGCTGCTCCAGCTGTTGAGCCACTAGGATTGATGATGTCAGAGGGAGGATTTCACATAAATGAACCTACAATGCAGCCTCTTACACAGCAGATTACACAGGACACAGCTACATTGTACAGAGCAGCATCTCTATGTCCTGTATTCTAGAGGGAGAGGAAAAGAGGATTTTTTTTCTTCTAATAAAGTTACTAAAAATAATAAAAAAAATAGAATAATGTAATTTTATTACACTTTTTTATAAAATAATAAACATCACAAATCAGCAAATAACATGGACATATTTGGTGTCCCTGTAATCGTAGTGACCTGAACAACACAGCGATCAGATTATTTATGGGGATCGGTAAATGGCGGGAAAAAAAAGGCGCAATTTATTATTTTTCTTTATTAAAACCCATAAAAAATGTAATAAAAATGGATCACTGAGGCCGTGTTCACACATAGCGTAAATGCTGCATTTTTTCTGCAGGTGTCCGCGCCACGAGTGCAATAACAATGTTCTCTGATTATTGCGTGTTTGCGGTATTTTTTATACATTGTCCCCCTTATTTAATACATGTTTCATATTTGTTGCAGATGTGAATCCTGAAGCTTATAAAGAAAGAAACACCAAATCCGCACAGTTCAGCGGCGTCTTTCCACGCACCAGGGGCGGAGATTTCAGCACGTCTCATCCACTTTGCTTGGACAATTAGTCCATATTCCCATGTAGTGTAAATGCTGCATTTTTTTCTGCACATTTATTCTGCTGTGTTTAATTGTCCAAGTAAAGTGGATGTGATTCCATGAAAAGACGCTTCTGAATTCTGCGGTTTTCGGGGGGGGGGGTGTTCTCTGGAGGTTTCTATGTGGAGCTTAAAAAAATGCAGGAAAAAGCTTCTCTGTACAATAAAAACCCTTAAAAACGCAAATTCACATCTGAACCAAAAACGCATTAAATAATAAAGAGAAGGCAGAAAAAATGCAGCAAAAATGGAAAAAACAGAGAAGATTGTTATTGTGTAGTTTGGTGCAGACAGAAACAAAAAGAAACTTTATTTATGCAACGTGTGAACACGGATTGATAGGCACAAATAAGCAACATGTCATATAGTGACACAGAAATATAAAAAAATTCTGACTGCTATAAATATGAATGAACAGTCCGGGGCATTTGCTGAATGACCCTTACTGCCAAATGGGTGTGGCTAGGGGTGTGGCTAGGGGCGTGGTCAAAATTTGCCGCAGAGCGCTGCATACTTTGTCCCTCTTTCCTTTCTTGAAAAGTTGGGAGGTATGTATGTACACACTATACACATACACTATACTATACTCGTACACTACATAATGAGAACCAGAAGAATTGAACCCATGCATGGCTTCTGTAACATAGAAGTCTGGCCAAATCCAGGAATCTGGCTAGCTTCAGAGCAGAACTTGCAAGCTGTAAGTCTGCGCACGCGCCTTCTCTAGGAGATCGGCCACCTATAGGAGGTTAATTGCAAGGGTGCTTGTTTTGACAAGCATTCTGCAATTTTACCCATTTAATAAAACGGGACAACCCCTTTAATTTGATAATTGTAATTGTGCATAGCTAAGTAATCCCTGTCATTCCGTTCTCACAATCTCACATTAACCCTTTGCCTTCTCTGCGTGACACACCCGATTCCTTCACTCGCATTATGAAAAGGTAAAGTAGACTCCAACGAAGAACTTGTTTTACCAGTACTGTAATCTAGAAGAAATCTGCACTAATTTTGGCCCATATTATGTGTCATTGTGAAAGGCACCCATGTCCAAACACACACGACATAAATTCCACAATACAACTTTATAAACTAGAAGGAAATAATATAACCCTCATACTGGAGGATAAATAAAAATAAGAGGCTGACGATTCCGATCCACTGCACAGGATTGAAGGAAGATACTGTTATTGATCTAGATTAACTAAATGTCCATACAATACTACCGTTATGAGTCTAAATAGTACACTGGCTAAATAGTTCATCCATACAGTTGTGACGCCCCTGAACTAGTCAAGGTGTCACAGGGTACTGCACCCTCTTTTATCTGCTGGTGCAGGACTCAACCCTTCATGGTTCTGCGATCCCAACCTATGGTACTGCCTCCATCCGCATCCAGATCCCAACCACACCTCACACCACACTCTGTCAGGCACACCAGTGGGCTGCTGAGCTGGAATAGGGCCGCCCACCTAGGAGTCAGGTAGACTGGTGGGAGGGAAGTAGAACAGTAGAGTTGAGTGTTAGCCCTCGAGTAGTGAGGAACTGGGGGAGTGATGGCTCCCTGGGTGTTAGAAGTTGGGTCGCAGACGGTGGTCTGGGCCCAGAGGAGTCGGCGACCCGGACGCAGGGTATTGAGGCTGGGTACCTAGACCTGGTCTTGGAGGACGGTCGGCAGCTCGAGTCTAAAAACCGGTCCGGGACCGAAAGCACAGCGGGGTACTGGACCCTAGGTCGGGGAGTAGCTTCAGGCAACCCGGAAATTAACCTGCGGAGCATAGTGACTTTATAGACTGTCCCCAAGAAGCTGAGAGATCAGGGGCACCAGCGCAACGAGGGGGATAGGGCTTTCCAACCCACGCAGCCCACAGAAATCCCAAGCGTGAGCCCTAGAGAGCGCATCTCCACTACCAACAAGTAGGGAGCGGGGCCCGGACAGCTTTACGCCAATGGGCCAGCAGAACACTTCTAATTTGTGCACGGATGCAGGCTCCGGACCACCTGGCAGTACTGTAGGGGGCGGATACCCGGACGAGCTCCCCCAAGAGGGCAGCGGCACCCAGAGACTTGGTTTACCTTGTTGTCAGAGTCTGCTTTGCGGTCGCATCATTCATCACCAATACTGCCTGAGCGAGTACATGGTCCTCCCCTGCTTCCAACCAGCGCTGTGCTTTTCTACAACCAGCATTTCACCATCCAGAGACCCGGGGCCTTCCTTACTCATGGAGGTAACATCATCTGGCTGCCCCGCTGATCTCCCCTGGGTACTCCCATCGACAGCGGTGGTACTCCCCTTACCGCGAACCATGGGTGGCGTCACAAACTCATATCCCATGTAAACAGTCCCCTTTACATTTGAGTGGCCTCAAGCCCCCGGGTCCGGAGACCCTCGAGCCACAGCAGACCCCGAATCCGAGCGGTTCGACTGCTGCAGGGGCGGCACACAGTAACCATATATTTACTGCAAATGTGCAAATAAAACTGCCACCCTCCCCATTTTCCCCCCTCAATGCAAACTCCATAGTGCCATAATCCAGCATAGTGACATAGACAGTAATAATTTCCCTTGTTAGTGCCTCACAGAATAATAGTGTCTTCCAACAGTTATAGTACCCCACATAGTAATAGTGCTCCCTTTATGTCCCAGCACACTAATACCCCTATGCAGTAATAGTGCCTCCTTTGTGCCCCCAAACAGTAACAGTGCCCCCTTTGTCCCCCACATAGTAATAGTGCCTTTTTTCCCCTATAGTAATACTTCATCTTTTATTTACCCACTCAATAATAGTGCCCCCACACAGTAATAGTGCCTCCCTTGTGCCTCCACACAGTAACTGTGCCCCCTTTGTGCCCCATACAGTAATAGTGCCTCCGTTGTGCCTCCACACACAGTAACTGTGACCCCTTTGTGCCCCCACACACTAATAGTGCCTCCCTTGTGCCGCCACACAGTAACTGTGCCCCCTTTGCGCCCCCATACACTAATAGTGCCCCCCTTGTGCCTCTACACAATAATAGTGCCCCCACACAGAAATAATGCCTCCCTTATGCCTCCACACAGTAATTGTGCCCCCTTTGTGCTCCCACAGAGTAACAGTGCATCATTTGTGTCTCAACACAATAATAGTACCTCCTTTGTGCCCCCACACAGTAATAGTGCCTTTTTGTCCCCCCATAGTAATAGTGCATCTTTTATTCCCCCACACAATAATAGTGCCCCCTTTGTGCACCCACACAATAATAGTACCTCCTTTGTGCCCCCACACAGTAATAGTGCCTTTTTGTCCCCCCATAGTAATAGTGCATCTTTTATTCCCCCACACAATAATAGTGCCTCCTTTGTGCACCCACACAATAATAGTGCCTCCTTTGTGCCCCCACACAGTAATAGTGCCTCCTTTGTGCACCCGCACAATAATAGTGCCTCCTTTGTGCACCCACACAATAATAGTGCCTCCTTTGTGCACCCACACAATAATAGTGCCTCCTTTGTGCACCCACACAATAATAGTGCCTCCTTTGTGCCCCCACACAGTAATAGTGCCTTTTTGTCCCCCCATAGTAATAGTGCATCTTTTATTCCCCCACACAATAATAGTGCCCCCTTTGTGCACCCACACACTAATAGTGCCCTTTTTGTCCCCCCTTAGTAATCATGCTGTCTTTATTCCCTACACAATAGTAGTTATCCCTTTGTAACCCCATTTTTGGATGATAACATCTTTTTTTGTCCTTATACAGTAGTAGTCCTTCTATTCCCCTAAATAGCAATATTAATAATCGTGCCCCAACAAAGTAGTAGTCTTTGGTAATTAATACTGCCCACATAAAGTATTCCTCTTTGGTAGTCTGCCCATTAATAATGTCTACATACAGTCTGTTGTTTAGATGTTCGTGTCCTAGTTGCATTGCTATTGTGGCACCATACAGTTTTAATGTTCCCCCTAGATGTCCCCACACAGCTATAACCCTCTAGCGCCCCTATATAGTAATATTACCCACACAGTCGCCCTATTTAGTAGACTCCTTATTAACTGTGCCCAACACAGTAATCTTCTTTGGTTGTCCCTCACATTTAGTGCTATTTAGTGTTCCCCTTTATTAGTAGTTCCCTCATTAAGTAGTGCTCCCTCCAATAATAATGCAATCAAAATAGTAGTGATCTTTTAAAGTCCCCCATCTATTAACATCATTAGTTTCTCACTTCTCACTGAGCCTATGATGAGCGGCAGGATCCATTCCCTTTCCCATGACAGGCAGCATGATACAGTGATGGAGAGGCGGCTCAAGATCAATGGCTCTCTGCTCCACCATAGCCTTCAGCTAGATTTGTGTCCTAAGGATTGACCAACATTCGGCAACTCTCCCTGTGACGCCCTGGGCAAGCCAGGGGTCACAGGTCATGACACCACCACACCCTACACCCCGGATAGGTACACCAAAGCTACACAAAAATCCTTGTTGTCTTCCTCCAGGGGCGGATGTCCACACCAGGGGGCGGGCCAGGCGGTTGGCTCCGCCCACCGAGGAGTTCACAGCCCTGGAGGCGGGAAAACCAGGCAGTTAAGCTAGGGAAGTGAAGGAGTGAAGAATTCAGTTTAGGGAGAGGAAGAGATAAGAGTGAAGTGGTAGAGGAGCAAGAGAGAGGAGTAAAGGTGGAAGAGAAAGTGACAGTTGAGAAAGCCTGAAGTTGGTCCGGGTGTGTGCCCCGGACTGAGAACAGCAAGGTTAGCAGACGGCGGTGACCGTCTGCAGGAGAGGCTGCTTGGAGGTTGCTGAAAGGACCTTGGACAGGTGGTGGCCTGGCGGTACCGGAGCGGTATACGAAGAGAAGCCAGCACCATTGGCAGGGGCCTTTCGGATCCCGGCAAGGCTAGGAGTCGCCGTGAATTTGCCAAATCCGTCAGTGAAGGGGACCTCCTGGGTCTCCCAACAACTAAGTCCCGATTGAAGGCAACAGTCCAACCGTTAGAGAGAGACACCGCCACGGCACCAGTTTCTCAGGGCCAGCGCCTGCGGGCAAAGAGGGGCTCCTCCGGCACATATCCAAGCCAAGGAGCGGTTTACCGGTGGGAACCCATCGCTACCAACATAGACTTAGGTGCAGGAAAAGGGACCGTCACCGTCAACTACTGGGGAAAAGCAACAGCAGCCGTCCGTGGGAACCGTCTTTCCAGCCGTGTGTTTTACCGAGAACTGTGTCCCCGTCTCAGGCTGAGTGAGTACCACAGTGCCGTGAGGCACAGCGCTGCCCCCGCGTCCCTGCACCCCACTAAGCCCTGCACCGGCCCCGCCATCCCTCATCCCCCAACTCATCACTGGGCCCCGGGACGACCACCCCCTACCCACGGAGGGGAGAACCAACAACTTTGCAGCTCCCTGTCACCGCTCCCGGGATACCCATACAGAGCAGCGGTGGTGTCCATACAATCACCACAACCGTGGGTGGTGTCACGGACAATAAACAATCCCAAAAACCAATCCCCTTTCACTCACGGGCGAGGAGCGCCGCTCGAGTCCCCGGGATCCGGCCCATCGCTCGAGCCACCGAGCAGCAGCAGGCCGCAGCGGCAGCCGGACCCGAGCAGTGGGAGAGCGCAGCGTCCCCTCATCCGCCCGCGACAACTTGGCGTCACGAACAGGATCTTACCGCTCTGCCGTCTGGTAGAGGTGCGCCTTGTGACCGCCGGAGGTGTCCGGCCGGAAAATTTCAGAAGCCGCCATCTTTGGCGCAAAGAGGTCCCGCTCGAGCGTCTTCTCGAGTAGCAGAGGCGCGAAGGCCAAAACCTCGCCCTGATAGAGGAGGGGCCGGAAAGAGGCTAAGGGGGACACGGATGGAGAAATGGCGGCGTCCTCGAATTGGAGCGCGGGGATACCCACTACCGGGGCGTCCAAGCTCTGGGGAAAAAGAGGAGGAGTAGCCTTTGAAGACTGCGGCCCGGGTGAGCTCCCCGCCGAGACCGCTGAGTGGCTAGAGCGGGAATTGGGTCGGTTCTGCTTAAAGGTGAGGGCGCAGAGCCTACAGCAGTTGATGGATTGGAAGGCGGAGATGCTCAGAATGGTTGCCGTAGTGGGGGCCCGTGAGCAAGGGGCCGCTGCGGCCGTGCCGCGATCAGGCCACCCAAACCCCAGAACCAGCCCTGATTGCGTGGGAGACGGACATCAGCGCTGCGGCCGGGGGTCCGGAGAGAATGCCGTTGATGGAAGAAGAGGTCCCAAGTGTGCTGCCTCCGCCGCCGTTCCTAACGGCTGTCAGTGGTTCGGGGTTGAACTGCCGATGGAAGGAGAACCCCATGTACCGTTCGGTCCCTGAGTGGGCCGACCCCCTGCGGTGGTAGCCGCTCCAAGGTCAGCGGAAGCCCGCTGCAGTTGTCCCCGTTGGGACCACTACTGTGTGTGTTTAAAAGTTGAAAGTTTTGCAAAAAAAATGAAAGTGATCAACTGATGGAGTAACCTGATTATCAGCACCGTGATTGAACCGGCCGTTGCCGGCACCGTTGTCCCCGTGGGGACCATTCACAGTTTATGCATAGGAACTCCTATGAACAGGCCCGAGAATTTGCAGGGCAACCACAAACATTAGTGGCATGTAAATAAAAATGTTTTGTTGCAGCAACCGTTACCGCCTCCGGAGAGGCAGGTTGGAGGGAGGGCCCGCAGTGGAGCAGGCTGGGGCCCAGCCACCACCGGAACCGGTGGCTACCCTCTGGAGGGGAAGGACAGATCCCGCTCGGGTAACTGGTTCAGGACTGGGGTCAAGGGGTGCTGCCTGTTTCTTAGGGGCAGCATCAGGGCCAGGTTACTTGGGTGGGAGAGAGCGGCAGCAGCAACCGTTTAAAATGTTACCGTAACATTAAGAAAAGTGCCTCCCGTTGTGGGATGATGTTATTCTATTTGTATTGTGCTTTATCTCTTTTCAGAAAAATAAAACCGGTGTTGGACGGGCAGCCCGCGGACGGTCTGCATTTTGCTAAGGGGGAATATGACGCCCTGGGCAAGCCAGGGGTCACAGGTCATGACACCACCACACCCTACACCCCAGATAGGTACACCAAAGCTACACAAAAATCCTTGTTGCCTTCCTCCAGGGGCTGATGTCCACACCAGGGGGCGGGCCAGGCGGTTGGCTCCGCCCACTGAGGAGTTCACAGCCCTGGAGGCGGGAAAACCAGGCAGTTAAGCTAGGGAAGTGAAGGAGTGAAGAGTTCAGTTTAGGGAGAGGAAGAGTTAAGAGTGAAGTGGTAGAGGAGCAAGAGAGAGGAGTAAAGGTGGAAGAGAAAGTGACAGTTGAGAAAGCCTGAAGTTGGTCCGGGTGTGTGCCCCGGACCGAGAACAGCAAGGTTAGCAGACGGCGGTGACCGTCTGCAGGAGAGGCTGCTTGGAGGTTGCCGAAAGGACCGTGGACGGGTGGTGGCCCGGCGGTACCTTGCCTTTCGGATCCCGGCAAGGCTAGGAGTCGCCGTGAATTTGCCAAATTCGTCAGTGAAGGGGACCTCCTGGGTCTCCCAACAACTAAGTCCCGATTGAAGGCAACAGTCCAACCGTTAGAGAGACACCGCCACCGCCAAGGCACCAGTTTCTCAGGGCCAGCGCCTGCGGGCAAAGAGGGGCTCCTCCGGCACATATCCAAGCCGGGGAGCGGGTTACCGGTGGGAACCCATCGCTACCAACATAGACTTAGGTGCAGGAAAAGGGACCGTCACCGTCAACTACTGGGGAAAAGCAACAGCAGCTGTCCGTGGGAACCGTCTTTCCAGCCGTGTGTTTTACCGAGAACTGTGTCCCCGTCTCAGGCTGAGTGAGTACCACAGTGCCGTGAGGCACAGCGCTGCCCCCGCGTCCCTGCACCCCACTAAGCCCTGCACCGGCCCCGCCATCCCTCATCCCCCAACTCATCACTGGGCCCCGGGACGACCACCCCCTACCCACAGAGGGGAGAACCAACAACTTTGCTGCTCCCTGTCACCGCTCCCGGGATCCCCATACAGAGCAGCGGTGGTGTCCATACAATCACCACAACCGTGGGTGGCGTCACGGACAATAAACAATCCCAAAAACCAACCCCCTTTCTCACGGGCGAGGAGCGCCGCTCGAGTCCCCGAGATCCGGCCCATCGCTCGAGCCACCGAGCAGCAGCAGGCCGCAGCAGCGGCAGCCGGACCCGAGCAGTGGGAGAGCGCAGCGTCCCCTCCTCCGCCCGCGACATCCCCACCGGGCCTCGCTGCCCCCTCTGCATCCACGGCCATTACTCTACTGGGGCTAATAGTAAGTATTGAAGGCTCAGGGCAATAAAGGTTTACATGCTGCATTCTCAGGTTTTTGGGGGCCTTTCGGATTCAGGGACCGAGGACAACTCCACAGTTTAGTACCCCCTTAAAATTAGTTATGTGCTAATGATCTACATTAGTTGCCTCAATACAAAAAAAAAATATTCAATGACTATGAGGAAACGCTGTTAGCCCTGACAAAACGGGAATAGGATTTTAATATGGTTTCTCTGTAACTACCGGGATTCCGCCAGGAATAAGGGAACCCCCGGCGAGTTCCGCAACAAACGTAGTACACCGGGAACACTATAAAACGGTAAGCCCTTGCACTAGGGAGTGGAGTCACCTCCTACACTCACCTAAGACTGATCTCGGCACTCCCTGACTTCCCCATATGAGTCCTTCCCCTTGTCGACGATCACGTACCTAGGCCCTGGGTTGCCCTAAACTAACCCTGGCTAGTGAGAAGGATGATGAGAGCACTAGTCTTGTGCCGTTCCTTCAATATTTTTCTTTATATCTGCTGTCATCATTAACTTCTGTTATTCATGTCAGCTGCCCCTACTGGCTAGAATACCTTGTGGTGCTCCCCTGTTTCTTTTCTAGTTCTGTCTGCGGGAGTGATTTGCAGCCTTGCATGTGACCTCACTTCCTGGCATCCATTTGTGTTCCAGCCACCGTGTGAGAAGCATACATCTCTCTTTTGGGCAACTGAAGGCCAAAGTTTTTTGACCAGTAGTGGCTCCATGGGAAAAACACCTACAAGACAACCACCGTACCAGCTACTCGGACTACTCCAGTATTGTACTAATGCATGTCTTTGGCCTATGGATCAAATAAACCACCGTTGTTTCATCTCACTGTGTGCACATTTGAATTCATCCACCCAGGAGCATTCTGGTCCTGTCTGCCCTGCTTCTTGGATACGAAGGTAGGACTTCTCATACCATTATCTTAACTACATACCTTCAATCGCCATAAGTGGGAACAGCACAAGTTTCACCATTGCAATAATACAACACAGGGGTAGGGAGACAAACAAGAGGAAAAAGGAACAAAGGGGATAACACTCCAAGCAACCTACCCCACAGCTGCAATTGTCACAGAACTTCAGCTTCTTTCATAGTTTAGCTCCTTCCAATGTGGTTAACATAAGAATGATGAGATTCTATAACTGGCATCAGATGGTAAGACATGTGACTATTTATAGTGAAGGGGAGTGGTCACAAAGAGCTGCACCTGAGATTAAGACTCCAAAGGACTGCAACATAGGAAAAAGTCATTAACCCCTTCAGCACCAAAAGAAAGCATATATATTTAAACATGAGATGCTGACCTGGGTACAATTAGACGTTGTGATCTTCTGGTCCCAGACTCACTAGAGGTCTCCCCCAGAACGGGGCACACCCATGATATTCTCCTTGAATAAAGCTGCAGGTTGGCGCCAACTTCCCAGCAGAACACAAGATCATGCTTTGAAAATGTAGCATTGTAGATCCTCATTTCAGGGGACAGATACCCTCCTACAACCTAAAACCTGATGATTTTAGGGGGATCGGACGACCATCTAATGTTTATGGAAACCTCCTGATTTTCCCCCAGCAGATGATACAAGGAGAAAAAAATTGATTGGAAATGTCCAACTTCAATCCCTGATCCTTCTGTTCCAACAGAGGTATACCCGCCATCAGAGGTTTATTGTACTTCCATCACTGAAAATACATGCCTGCTCGACCAAACCGAGTGTGCATGTGTAATGGGGAGGAAAGGGTCGGGTGACATAGCTGTCGGCACAAGGAGCTATCTAAAGTGTATGATCAACATTTCTGCAAATAGAGGAGATTGTTGAGACTCCTCTGGGAAAATACACATTCCATATCTTATCACAGGATTTCTACGCCGGCATGTGACAGGGCTGTGAACATTGAGACGCCTGCATTGAAAGATGACAGACCCTCTTGAAAGACAAAGTAGCACTTTGTAAGGACATCCCTTCTCTAAAAGTCCTCATGTCTATGAATTTCTGCATTATATGTTTCTTAATTTGCAATGGAAAGGCTTATTTTCGGTCATCTGTTATGTCTTATAATTTCCATTCTTAAAGGGGTTGTCTGATTTAAAAAAAAGAAAGAAACCAAAAGCAAAGAATGTCCAAAAAAAGTCTAAATTATGTAATTTACATAGCTTGTGTGCAACAATTTGGCCATCCAGCAGGTGACCTGAACTACCACCGCTACACCTGACTATTGAGGCTTATGATTGGCTGCAGCAGTTAGATGACTGATGCAGCGTGTCCATCAGAGGCACATGGCACACACGTGGGGTAGAAGAATTAGACTGGAGTTTGTGTGCAAAACTTTGGACATCCAACTTAGATGACCTGAACTAAAAGTCAATGGCACAAGATAAGGCATCAAATATACAGTGGGTACAGAAAGTATTCAGACCCCTTTACATTTTTCACTCTTTGTTTCATTGCAGCCATTTGGTAAATTCAAAAAAGTTCATTTTTTTTTCTCATTAATGTACACTCTGCACCCCATCCCCCATCTTGACAGAAAAAAACATAAATGGAGAAATTTTTTATTTTAATTTTTTATTAAACAAGAAAAACTGAAGTATCACATGGTCATAAGTATTCAGCCCCTTTGCTCAGTATTGAGTAGAAGCACCTTTTGAGCTAGTACAGCCATGAGTCTTCTTGGGATCCTGGAATTGTGGATCCTCTGCCATTCTTCCTTGCAGATCCTCTCCAGTTCCGTTAGGTTGAATGGTGAACGTTGGTGGACAGCCATTTTCAGGTCTCTCCAGAGATGCTCAATTGGGTTTAGCTCAGGGCTCTGGCTGGGCCGGTCAAGAATAGTCACAGAGTTGTTCTGAAGCCACTCCTTTGTTATTTTAGCTGTGTGCTTAGGGTCATTGTCTTGTTGGAAGGTGAACCTTCAGCCAAGTCTGAGGTATTCCTCCAGGATATCTCTGTACTTGGCCGCATTCATCTTCCCTTCAATTGCAACCAGTCATCCTGTCGCTGCAGCTGAAACCCCCCCCCATAGCATGATACTGCCTCCTTCATGTTTCACTGTTGGGATTGTATTGGGCAGGTGATGAGCAGTGCCTGGTTTTCTCCACGCATACCACATAGAACTTTGTGGTGATAATTCTATCTCCGTCTCATCAGAGCAGAGAATCTTATTTTCCATAGTCTGGGAGTACTTCATGTGTTTTTTTGCAAACTCTATGTGGGCTTTCATATGTCTTGCACTGAGGAGAGGCTTCTGTCAGGCCACGCTGCCATAAAGGCCTGACAGGTGGGGGGCTGAAGTGATAGTTGACTTTGTAGAACCTTCTCCCATCTCCCTACTCCATCTCTGGAGCTCAGCCAAAGTGATCTTGGGGTTCTTCTTTACCTCTCTCACCAAGGCTCTTCTCCCATGATTGATCAGTTTGGCTGGACGGCCAGGTCTAGGAAGAGTTCTGGTGGTCTCAAATTTCTTCCATTTAAGGATTATGGAGGCCACTGTGCTCTTAGGAACCTTGAGCATTGCAGAAATTCTTTTGTAACCTTGGCCAGATCTGTGCCTTGCCACAATTTTGTCTCTGAGTTCCTTGGGCAGTTCTTTTGACGTCATGATTATCCTTTGGTGTGACATGCACTGTGAGCTGTGAGGTCTTATATAGACAGGTGTGCGCCTATCCAAATCAAGTCCTATCAGTGTAATTACACACAGCTGGACTCCAATGAAGGAGCAGAACCATCTCAAGGAGGATCACAAGGGAATGGACAGCATGTGACTTAAATATGAGTGTCTGAACAAAGGGTCTGAATACTTATGACCATGTGATATTTCAGTTTTCCTTATTTAATAAATTTGCAAAAATTTCTACATTTCTGTTTTTTTCTGTCAGGATGGGGGATGGGGTGCAGAGTGTACATCAATGAGAAAATGAACTTTTTTGAATTTACCAAATGGCTGCAATAAAACAGAGTTGAAAATTTAAAGGGGTCTGAATACTTTCTGTTGCCACTGTATTTACATTAATTCCCGCAAAAAAACACTTTTACGACATTCTGACTTTACAGACGGTTTGCCCAGCCCATTACTCATTGGGCATTTTATGCAGGGTGCTTGGGAACTTGCCCATGTTGTTGCAATTAAAAGGCCAGAGCCCACACCAAAAAAAAAACCTACTGTAACACCAACTTCACACATTGCAAATTCAGTGCAGATTTTTTGCATGCAAAATCTGCGTACGGTAAAGTGGATGAATTTTATCTTAATCTCATCCACATTGTAGCTGCATATTTTTATGTAGATATTGGCTGTTTTTTTTTTGTTGTGGAGACTTTTTGGGTGAAGATTTTACCCATTCATTTTATTGGGGACCTTAAAGGGAACCAACCAGTGGGATTTTCATATATAAAGTAAAGCCAGTGCTATACTGGTGCTAGTGTGACGCCCTAGCAAAACCAGGTTGTCACAGAGACTGCACCCCTCTTCCAGGTGCAGGACTCCATCCTCCTTGGCATACCAATACAAACCCACACCCAGGTACACAACATAAGCCAGGAAAGCCTAGTCACCCCCATGACAATAGGGACACACCAGTGGGAGGGGCCAAGTGGATGGTGACGCCCACCTAGGGGTTCTGAGGTGTTCTGGGAGGGAACAAGACAGTTGAGCGGAGATTGAGGAAGTGAGGAGAGTGTGGAGTGACAGCGGAGTCAGGGGTTGGAGCCCCTGGACTACCGGTCTACTGACTAGGTGGCAGTCAGCAGACAGGGCCACAGATGATGGAGATCCGGTTGCGGAGACCTTAAGTGGACCGGGGCAGGGTTGTAGCCCGCCGGTATCGACAGCGGGAATCCGGTCCGGAGGCTGTGCACAGTCGGGGTACCTGGACCCTAGAGTAAGGACAGCTTCAAGCACCTTTCTAATTGACCAGCCTGGGACAAGACTCCAGGTCTTGTCCCACAGGAGGCCCAGATAGAGCGAGACGGAAGCCCAACGAGGGAGATAAGGCTCCACAATTGCCTGCTAAGATCCCACGGGTCAGTTCTCGCGGGCCACAGCTCCCAACACACAGTATCACTGGGAGTGGACTTCCCCATTTTAAGCAGAGTAGTCAAACTAAGGACACAAACACTAAATGCAGGAGGAAGGGACCCCTGTTTACTTTACCAGGGTGTGGGACCCAAATACACCCGCCGGAGGTCACCGGTCACTTACAATTTGGTTTACCATTTGGACTTTGAGTGAATTCTTCTAGAACTGTGCGTACACCAATACCACCCGGTCCAACCCTGCAGAATACGCTCCGCAACATCCTTCCTCATACACCTGAGCCCCAGGACAACACCTCCCCTACCCGTGGAGGGAATACCATCCTGCTGCCCCTCTCCATCAGCCCCGGGCGTCCCATACAAAGGCAGCGGCGGTGTCCCCATCCATCACCGCAACCCACGGGTGGCGTCACTGACAAACTCTCACCTGTAAATAACCCTTTCTATTTGGTTGTGAGGATGGACGGCTGCAAGAGCCCCGGATCCGGCTACCACTCGAGCCCCAGCCACGATCCCGGATCTGAGCGCCTCAAGCAGCCCCCCTGTAGTGGTCTGTCCCCCGTCCGCAACACTAGGATGCTGAATGTAAGCATAGCTTTTGTTCTGAGATTGGATGTTTTATTTCAGAAAAATGTACAAGTAAAGTTCCAGCAATGCACTGATATTTGATTGACAGGTGCAACAGGAAGGGAAGATGTGGGTCAGGTTTTGCTATCTATTCCTGCTCCCATCTGTCTGCCTGCTCCAGAATTAACATGTATGATAGCCACAGGGGGAGGAAGACCAGGCAGGCAGACAGAGGCGGGAATAGATAGCAAATCCCGACCCCCATATTCCCTTCCTGTTGCACCTGTCAATCAAATAGCAGTGCATTGCTGGAACTTTACTTGGTCATATTTTTAAAATAAAACATCCAATCTCTGAACAAAAGCTATGCTTACATTCAGCATCCTAGCGCCAGTATAGCACTGGCTTTACTTTATATATGAAAATCCTGCTGGTTGGTTCCCTTTAAATCGGAAGGGTAACCCACCGACCTGACATTTGTTTTGGTGTTTTTTGATTTAATTTTGCAACAAAAATGTTCACAAAGAGTGTGGAAAATATGTGCGGATTTTAGATGCAGAAACTGCAAATTTTAGTCTCAAAAGTTTTAACGAGCCTGGGAGGGATTGCAATTTTTAAGAAAAACGTGCCCCTGTGTCCTAATACCTGCTATAACTCAGCCCGATGGATGCATAAAGGTCCAGTATATACTCGGCTCCGTGCTGTATGTCAGCTGTAAAATGATGTTGATATAGGAACACTCCTTAAAGTCTTTCTTTAACGACTTTGGCTTCCTGTTCATAACACAGCCAGCTTCCTCGTCATTGCTCGGCCAGATTCTTTATGTCCTGCATGGAAAATTCTTAACTATTTCCAATCCAAGTACATGACTAATAGCTCCCTGACACATTCAGAGCTGTCAGCACATTTTTTACAGATGGAAGTAAAGGCAAGGATAACTTTTTGTAGAGATCTGATGTGCCAGAATACATAAGATTGAGTGCACAGTGGGCGTGTCAGTGGGCCTGCATGGACACGCCCCAGTGCACTTCCAATCTAATTTGCATATTTTAAAGCACCTATACAGCCATACTATTACTTTCATATATAAACCATGCTAATAGGTCCCCTTTAAACAAAATGATACAAATGTGCTTTGCAGTGTGGACATAAAGAAATAAAGTCTGTAATATTTTTTTCCATGCCGATCAGTTGCTGTAGCTACTCTTATAGAAAAAAAGAAAGATTTACGTGACAGAACCTTCCTGTTACAAATTCAAGCTCTGTAGATGTTATCAATAGTCAGATTATTTCTGTAGGCAGCACTTTATTGAATTTACTTATCGCAGGAGCACGCGGCTGCAATTACCCATTCACTGTTATTTTTTTGTCAGCTGAACCAGTTTTTATTATTAGAAGTATGAAGGAGGTTCTCCAGGAACATAGTCACAATGCTAGCTTTGATTAGGGCAAAACCAGGGGCAGAACAATAGCGGTCACAGGGGTCGCAACTGCAACCGGGCCCGGAGGTGCAGGGGGACAATTGGCCCCAGCCCCCACTTCAGCTGGATATAAGTCCGAGGCCGCAAATCCAGCTAAAATGCATCGTGGTGCAGAGACCCGTCGGGTCCCTGCACTGCGATTCATGCTGCCGGCCAAACAGTGGCCAGCTGGCAGCTAACATCAGCGTCCCCATGACTTGACATAGCACGGAAGCCAATGAAAGCTGCCTGTGACTGCGGGCTGGCTATGGAGGAGGACGCCATGAGGGAGCCGGAGAGGATGAGTATAGTCTATACCAGGAGGGGGACAGTAAATACCAGGAGGGGTGTATATATATATGCCAGGAGGGGAACGGTATATACCAGTAGGGGCCCAGGAGAGGAACATAAATACCAGGAGGGGAACAGTATATAGAAGGAGGGTCCCAAGACGTGGACAGTATATACCAGGAGGGGAAAAGTATATACCAGGATGAGAGGCATATATATACGAGGATGGGGGACATATTTACCAGGAAGGAGCCCAGGATGGGGCACATTAGAACAGGATGGGGACATTGCTACATAATGGGGGAGGACAACTCGTATATCTTTATAGGATTTAGAATGCTAAATGTATACCTACATATATACTGTATATCTGATCAATATATGGGGATGGGGGGGCCCATGTCAAAATATTGCACTGGGGCCCATTGAACTCTAGTTATGCCACTGGGCATAACTATAGTGGGTGCTTCTTGAAGTTCACAGACCCCAATGTAAAATCTGGAAAAAGGCCCCAAACTATTACAGGTCTTTATTACTACTTGTTTTTTTATATGGACCAAAAATACCTTTTTGGTCTTCCTATGCTCCAGGGCCCGGGTGCAACTGCAACCCCAACATAAAAAGGGTAGTGTCATGCGCTGTCCGGTCCCGCACACGCGGATTACTAATACAGCGTCAGACTTTGTTCACACTGCAGAGTCCAACAGGCAACCTGGTCTCTCTTAAGTTCTGAGCTTCACTGGGCATCGGCTGAGTTGTTTCACTGTTTTCATCTGCACAGGAGTTAATAATTTTTGGAGCAGTGTATAACTCTTCTGAGAGCCGGATTTGCTGATTACCATCCACAGCTGACCTTCTCCTATTTAAGGCTGGGGAGTGTAGTAGGAGTTCGCCCAAGATAGCTTCAGCGATCCTGGTCTCAGTGGTTGTCCACTTCTTGGTGAACTACAGTTGCTATTCTGTGTGGTGTGAACGTTCCCCTGTTCAAGTAACTGAGGGTCAGCTTAGTAGCCCCTGTTCTGTCAGTACATACCCCATGACAGGTAGATGTTGCACCCAGTCCCGGGAGCCTTAGGAATCCAAAAAGGTCTCTTTGGCCCATATGAGCAGACCAATACTATTATTTATTTTGCTTATATAGCGCTAATCATTGCATAGCTTTAGGCTCAGTTCACATGTCCTGTAATCATCTGTTACAACAGATCCAGCAGAAATCAGTTGGCAAAATTATTTCTGCCGGATTCGTTTTTTTTAACATGGATAGATCCGTTAACGGATTGCTGTTTATCTTCCATTTGTAAAGGATTCTGTAAGAAAAAAACCCAGATCTGTTACAAATGCAATAAAAACGGATGGCTAAATAGCAATCCGCTAACAGATCTGTCCTCAATAGATTCCAATGTTAAAAAAATGGATCCGGCAGACATCAGTTATTTAACAACGGACAAAAAAGTTGTGTATGCAGAACTTCTTTGCCAATGGATCTCTGCAGGATCTGTTCCAACGGATGATTACAGGACATGTGAACTCAGTCTTACAGACATCATTACTGTCCCCATTGGGTCTCACAATCTAAATTCCCTATCACTATGTTTTTTCAGCGTGGAAGGAAAGCGGAGAACCCTGAGGAAAACCACGCAAACACAGGGAGAACATACCAAACTGCTAACAAGTCTTGTCCTTGATGGGACTTGGTGTTGTCCTTGGTGGGACTTGGTGTTGTCCTTGGTGGGACTTGGTGTTGTCCTTGGTGTCCTTGGTGGGACTTGGTGTTGTCCTTGGTGGGAATTGAACCCAGGACCTCAGCGCTGCAAAACAACAGTGCAAACCACTAAGCCACCGTGATAAAGACCTGTCATATAGTTTGGGCTCTTTTTGGAGATTTTCCACTGGAGTCCACAAATTTCTAGTCAAACCTCTGGTTACACCTCTTGGTTGCGTTATTGGGGCCAGGCAGACAGCATTGGATTCTGTTTCACGTATATTGTAGAAGCTTGTTAGGTGGAATAAAGAGGTTTTCTGTAAAACACATTTCATCACCCACCTTATTAGAGAAGTTGTGGATGCGTTGAGTCACTAAAGATTTGGCTTAAGACTAAACACCGGATTCAAATTTAAGATAGGGCACGCATCAGGTAGAGTTTATTCACAACAGTAGACAAGCCAGAGAGCCGTGACCGGCGGCGCTCAGGCAACAATGGTAGACAGGCAGCAGGTCAGGACAGGCAGAACAGGAGGCTGTGGTTAGACAAGAAGTCCAATCATATGCCAAGAACATGAATCAGGAGAATACCTCAGTAGCTTTTGATGCCAAATTGACCTCTGCCCAAGCACAGGAAGATAGGATAACCAGTAAGCCTGTGATGGTTGGACATTAGCTGTAGAGAAGATTGGAGCTTGCTGGCCTAATTTGAGGTTCAACACATGCAAACATGGTGGGAAGCAGCACGTTGCCCAGGAGAGAAGAGGTAGCTGATGGCCATCAGAATGGAGAAAACAATAAAGACCAGGACACCAGGGCAGATAGCAGGACAAAGACGTTGGATAGCGGGTGTAGTCTGAATTAGGGGCTGAAGGGGTTGTAGCGTGACAACAATGATGGCCTACCCTTTCGAAATTCAGAAAGAACTTTATTGTGTGATCAGCTAGACAAACTCTTGGCACCCATATGATGGGCACTAAATAGGAGCTATGGAGTCTTGTTCACTTGAATGATGCTATAGCACACAAACAATCTGCTCATAATAGAGGTCTAGGGGGCTCTGACCCACAACAATCTCATATACTATAACTGTTTTTCTTAAAACTCTTAGACCACCCTCACCCTTGAGCAGGATGGCCAACCTCACCCTGAAGCAGGATGGCCAACCTCACACTGGAGCAGGATGGCCAACCTCACCCTGGAGCAGGGTGGCCAACCTCACACTGGAGCAGGACGGCCAACCTCACCCTGGAGCAGGGTGGCCAACCTCACCCTCGAGCAGGATGGCCAACCTCACCCTGGAGTAGGATGGTCAACCTCACCATGGAGCAGGATGGCCAACCTCACCCTGGAGTAGGATGGTCAACCTCACCATGGAGCAGGATGGTCAACCTCACCCTGGAGCAGGATGGCCAACCTCACCCTGGAGTAGGATGGTCAACCTCACCATGGAGCAGGATGGTCAACCTCACCCTGGAGCAGGATGGCCAACCTCACACTGGAGCAGGATGGCCAGCCTCACACTGGAGCAGGATGGCCAGCCTCACCCTGGAGCAGGATGGCCAACCTCGCACTGGAGCAGGATGGCCAACCTCACACTGGACCTGGATGGCCAACCTCACCCTGGAGCAGGATGGCCAACCTCACACTAGAGCAGGATGGCCAACCTCACACTGGAGCAGGATGGCCAACCTCACACTAGAGCAGGATGGACAAACTGACCAACTTTGCCAAGAGTTGATGTCCTGTATAACCTCTGTGTGCACACACATACATGGATATTTTCCTTGCAGTCATTTTAAGAATGTCACGTATTATATATGTAAGATATGCTTCTTCAAGCAATATATCTTCCATGGTATGTGCACATGGCACTTTGAAAATCCACAGCACAATATTTGCCACATATTTCACTTTTGCATTTCATCTTTCCATTGCAAATTCATGGTGAAATCCTCAGCATAAATTGAGATGCTGCGAATTTTAATTCTGCAGCGCTGTCAACTTCTGATTTGGATTTTCTCCATGGAGCAAAAAAGTTCATAGACAATGCTCATATGGTAACACAATGCGGATTTTCCAGAAAAATAATCTCAGGGTTTACAAGCGATCTGGCAAGTCGGAATTGAGGTCATATTAATATGAAAAGGACCGGAGCGGCACTGGAAGTCGGAGAAGACGGCGATTGATGAGTAACGCACTTACATTGCAGGGCACACACTTTTACATAGGTCTAGTGTATACAAAATTATTGGTATTGCTTCTTTCGAGGGAGAGACTACTTACTAGTATTTCCGTGTGAACTAATAGGACATGCAGAAAGGGGTTGTCCTAATGGGAAAACCACTTTAAAGAGACACTGTCAGCACAAAATGACTGTTCAAACTAAGCACAGGTGCTCGGTGCACTATGGCGTGGTCAAACATTTAAATAGGACCAGCCACCGGGATTTTCCGCTATAGACTAAAGCCAGTGCTATTCTGGCGCTATCATGCTGATTCTATACATACCTTTAGTTGTGAGATTGGATGTATAGTTTCTGAAATATAGGCAAGTAAAGTTTGTGAAATGAAATTTTACTTGATTGATAGCAGCTACAGAATATCTAATAGGTGGGTCTGGTTTTGCTAGTTATTTTCACCCTTGTCTGCCTGCCTGTCCTTCCTCCCCCCTTTCCTTCCTCCCCCCTTTCCTTCCTCCCTCCTGTCCTTCCTCCCTCCTGTCCTTCCTCCCTCCTGTCCTTCCTCACCCTGTCCTTCCTTAACCTGTCCTTCCTCACCCTGTCCTTCCTCACCATGTCCTTCTTCCCTCCTGTCCTTCCTCCCCCCTGTCCTTCCTCCCTCCAGTCCTCCGTCCCCCTGTACTTCCTCCCCATGTAATAACAGAGACAAGGGGAGAAAGGATAGGAAGCAGACAGGGGCGGGAATAACTAGGAAAACCTGAGCCACCTATTAGATATTCTGCAGCACCAGCACCTATCAATCAAGTGAAAGAGTATTTCACAACTTTACTTGCCTATATTTCAGAAACTATACATCCGATCTCACAACTACACATACAGTTAGGTCCAGAAATATTTGGACAGTGACACAATTTTCGCGAGTTGGGCTCTGCATGCCACCACATTGGATTTGAAATGAAACCTCTACAACAGAATTCAAGTGCAGATTGTAAAGTTTAATTTGAAGGTTTGAACAAAAATATCTGATAGAAATTGTAGGAATTGTACACATTTCTTTACAAACACTCCACATTTTAGGAGGTCAAAAGTAATTGGACAAATAAACCAAACCCAAACAAAATATTTTTATTTTCAATATTTTGTTGCGAATCCTTTGGAGGCAATCACTGCCTTAAGTCTGAAACCCATGGACATCACCAAACGCTGGGTTTCCTCCTTCTTAATGCTTTGCCAGGCCTTTACAGCCGCAGCCTTCAGGTCTTGCTTGTTTGTGGGTCTTTCCGTCTTAAGTCTGGATTTGAGCAAGTGAAATGCATGCTCAATTGGGTTAAGATCTGGTGATTGATTTGGCCATTGCAGAATGTTCCACTTTTTTGCACTCATGAACTCCTGGGTAGCTTTGGCTGTATGCTTGGGGTCATTGTCCATCTGTACTATGAAGCGCCGTCCGATCAACTTTGCGGCATTTGGCTGAATCTGGGCTGAAAGTATATCCCGGTACACTTCAGAATTCATCCGGCTACTCTTGTCTGCTGTTATGTCATCAATAAACACAAGTGACCCAGTGCCATTGAAAGCCATGCATGCCCATGCCATCACGTTGCCTCCACCATGTTTTACAGAGGATGTGGTGTGCCTTGGATCATGTGCCGTTCCCTTTCTTCTCCAAACTTTTTTCTTCCCATCATTCTGGTACAGGTTGATCTTTGTCTCATCTGTCCATAGAATACTTTTCCAGAACTGAGCTGGCTTCATGAGGTGTTTTTCAGCAAATTTAACTCTGGCCTGTCTATTTTTGGAATTGATGAATGGTTTGCATCTAGATGTGAACCCTTTGTATTTACTTTCATGGAGTCTTCTCTTTACTGTTGACTTAGAGACAGATACACCTACTTCACTGAGAGTGTTCTGGACTTCAGTTGATGTTGTGAACGGGTTCTTCTTCACCAAAGAAAGTATGCGGCGATCATCCACCACTGTTGTCATCCGTGGACGCCCAGGCCTTTTTGAGTTCCCAAGCTCACCAGTCAATTCCTTTTTTCTCAGAATGTACCCGACTGTTGATTTTGCTACTCCAAGCATGTCTGCTATCTCTCTGATGGATTTTTTCTTTTTTTTCAGCCTCAGGATGTTCTGCTTCACCTCAATTGAGAGTTCCTTAGACCGCATGTTGTCTGGTCACAGCAACAGCTTCCAAATGCAAAACCACACACCTGTAATCAACCCCAGACCTTTTAACTACTTCATTGATTACAGGTTAACGAGGGAGACGCCTTCAGAGTTAATTGCAGCCCTTAGAGTCCCTTGTCCAATTACTTTTGGTCCCTTGAAAAAGAGGAGGCTATGCATTACAGAGCTATGATTCCTAAACCCTTTCTCAGATTTGGATGTGAAAACTCTCATATTGCAGCTGGGAGTGTGCACTTTCAGCCCATATTATATATAGAATTGTATTTCTGAACATGTTTTTGTAAACAGCTAAAATAACAAAACTTGTGTCACTGTCCAAATATTTCTGGACCTAACTGTATATTTAGAATCAGCACGACAGTGCCAGTATAGCACTGGCTTTAGTTTATATATGAAAATACTGGTGGTTGGTCCTCTTTAACGCCACTGCATTAGCGTGTGCTCTGTTTTGTGCCATTTTTTGCACATATACGTTTCTGCAGACGGACACCCGAACGTAGGTGGACTACGTTCGGGTGTCCGTCTGCAGAAACATATATGTGCAGAAAATGGCACAAAACAGAGCCCACGCTAACGCAGTGCGCTCCATAGCAGTGAATGGCCCTGTCGGGCGCATGCGTCCGGAACACGCTTTGCAGAGTGGGGGAGGGGCGGTTCGGACGGATGCTCCGACTGGACCTGTGAGCGGAAGGTAAAATGCAATGTGAAAGGGTCCTAAATGTTTGACCACGCCATAGTGCTCCTTAAAGGCACCTTCCCACTTGCTTCTTTTCCACCTATCTCCTCCCTTCTCGGCTCTATGAAGCCAGGGGGGTCAATCAAAAACATTGTGGGGGGGGGGGGGAGAGAGAAAACAGTCAGGTGGGAAGGTGCACTTAAATGTTTGGTCACGTCTTATTGCACCGAGCGCCTGTGCTTGGTTTGAACAGTCATTCTGTGCTGAAAATGTCCCTTCAATAACCTAAATGTGATCATAAGTTCTAGATTTTTAGGAAGAACGTTCCTTATATATTATCGGTTCTGCTAATATTTAAAGTATTCTTTAATATTTCCTTAATGGTAAAGAGAAGAAACAGAAAAGCCATGTGTTAAAAAGATTTCCTAAAAGTTCCAGATTGGAGCCAATTTAAAGAATATCTTAGGGAATTACACAAATAGTGGCCATCCTCGAGCAGACAGCTGCAGTCTGGGACAATCGATGACATCAAGATTCTCAGGAATTCTACAGACGGTGTCATTTTTTCCCAAAAAAAAAAATGTGAGTAGGATTTCCAGTGATAGACTTGTCCCTATAGTCAGCAGGATGGCACTGTAGCTGCCGGTTAATGAGAACACTGTGCACATACTGCTTTATCTCAGGGTTATCTCATCCTTAATTATCCAAACCCAAATTGGTAAGACGTCAAAGCAGGTTACCCTGACCCAAAACCGAAATGATGTAACACTGTTTATTCCAGCTACCAGGGAGGGGAGGAAACGGTACACATCTTATGCAACTTCTATTTCCCATTTTGGAAAAGTTAAAAAAGTGAAATAAAACAAGAGGAACTCAACTTTCTACAACTCAAATATATTTCTTCCTTAAGAAGAATATTTTGTAAATGTATTTACAGTAACCATAGGCAATTCTTCACCTTTCTCTGTATTGCTGATATCAGTGCCTGAGTTCAAGGTTGGAATTCCCTTAGGCCAGAGTCATACTTGCATCACCCGGTATGGCGTGACACTCTCCGGGCAGGAGCATCTCGCTGCATGTATTTGTATGCAGCTGCACCCTTCTGTCCGGAGAGCAGCAGGATATGCTGGATGATGTGACTGTCACGGGTGTGTCATGGGTGACAGACAGTCATGTGGTTTCTGGCCATAGAAGTTCGTAGCATTTGGCTGCGCAGAATTCTCCCTGACTTTCCTTTGTTCCTGCTATCAGTATTCATTGGTATAGGTAGCTTTCCTGCTGGATTCATCTCTCTCCCTTTTGAACACAGCAGGAGCTCGCCTTCTACCCAGCTGCTGATCATCAGTATTCTCTTGGTGCTTAAATACGCCCTTACTTCCTTTGGACTGGTGCTGGTGATATTTTCAGTTTCTTCAAGCCCTGGTGGCTTGCTCTCATCTGTAGTATTGTTGCTGAAAGCTCTGCTGAACTTCTACCTGAGTCATCTAATGATAAGTAGTTCATGCTTTGCCCCCCGTGTGTCCTCCTTATGTCTTCCTTTAGCGTTTAGAGGGGTTGACAAAGAGCAAAGCGATTATTCCATCCGTTCCCTATTTAGGGTCCAGCTCTAGGGATACCTAGGGTCAGACTCGGCGCATAGGTGTGGAACCTAGCTAGGGTGGTGAGGGACCTCAGGGACCAGTAGTAGGTTCGGCCAGGGGTCACCATCTTTCCTCTCTTTAAACACAGGGTTTCCCTCCCCTTCCTGTCATACACGTGGGTTTACCTAGTACCTGGTAACACCTCAGAAGATGTTACAACACACAGGAGACACAGGGGTCATGATACAACAGAGGTCCCTGCCGCCAGGGAGAAGGGTGAGGGGACACCTCCTGAACTCACCTCAAGCTGACTCCTGAGCTCCCTAGCGTCCCTATACAGATTCTTGCAACCTGTTGCTGAGTTGGATACAGATAGCCTTTCACTCGCCTTGGCCAGTGCGAAGGCCGACAGGTTCACTAGACTCACCACTACAATACAGAAACACAAGGATAGGAAAACAAACAGGGGAAATAGACATGCAAGGAAAGACACTCCAGGACACTTCAGTGCAGCAAACACCACTGCTGCACACAACACAACAGACTTCTTCCAGACATCTTCCAGAGCAGGCTCGTTCCAAAATGGACCACATAGAAATGAGGATTCAGTTTATATCACAGGCATCATGTGATCAGATCACATGACTTAAATAAGGAAGGGGAGTGATCCCAAAGAGCCACACCTGAGAATGACAGCTAAAGCCTGCAGCCAGGCAGTAGAGGTTGCTTAACCTTTACAGCACCACAAGGAAGGAGATGTTATTAAATAATAGCAGTGTACCTGCCAGCAGCGAGGCGCTGTCATCTTCTGACAGGAGATTACCCTGGGGTCTCCCCTGAGCGAAATGCACTCATGACACTTCCCTTTAGCCGTGCGCTTGGTCCTTTCCTGTACTTAGCGTAACAACGACTTGATCATCGCACAAGTCACTTGCAAGTGTGACACCAGCCTTACTGAGCTAAGAACCTTTGCAAAGGGCAAATAATGGTCTTACCACTCAGCATGACCATAGAATATGTGGTCTCCAATTGACTTAAAGAGCTATTCCCATGTTCATAGACGCATACTGTTTGAAAAAATAAGTACTTTTGCATTTTCTTGCATAAAATTTGCAGTCGTTCTCGAAATATTAACACTTTTCTTTATAACTCGTTTCCTAGGAGACCGACCATCGCTGCTATCTAAGTTGTAAGTACTGCGCTGAAGCTGGCTGGAATTAGGAGGTAACAGTGCGATCCAGCGATCCCGGATAGTTTGAAAGCAGTGCTTACAAACTCAATAGAAAAGAGCTTGTAAGCACTGCACTTGTTCTATAGTCTAGAAGCAGTGGTCAGTTTCCAAGACAACAAGCTGTAAAGAGAAAAAAATGTGTTAATATCTCAAGAACAGCTGAAAATTTAAAAAAGGAGTACATTTCAAAATTCCTTGTAGTAATTGTCTGTTAATTTTAATGAGGACATATCCCTAAGTCAAAAGTTGCCAGGTTTTGATCTAATTTTATTACAGATGGTCCTAGGCAGACAGATTCTGAACCACATCACATACCATGTTAAATTGAAAATTTTCCTTGTGGAGCTGGGTGTTGTGAAAAGGTGCTCTGAACCGCATAGCCATCCATATTAAATAAAAAAAAAATCTCCAAAACTATCAATCTGATTTTCCAAATAATGCAATGCTCCCTCTTAGTGCAAGGTCCCCTACTTACTGTGTTACAAGTCTCAGTGTAAACTCCTCTTAATGGACAACCATTGATTTTAACAGTTAATAGATGATGCTTTATCAGCTTGTGTCAGACTGATGGGACAGATCCTATGCAGACTTTCCATGGCAGATATTCCATATCAATATTTGCAGTAGTAAAATCCAATACAAATCTTGTGGATTGTTTTAGTTGTTTTGGAAATGTTGCTGATTTATTCTGGATTTCACCATTTTCTCAATGGGATTTAGGTCTGGACTGTGACTGGGCTGTTCACACACATGAATATGTTATGTTGTAAACCATCCATTCAATCTCTGGCCGGATGTTTAGGGTCGTTGTCCTGCTGGAAGGTGAACCTATGCCCCAGTCTCAAGTCTTTTACAGCCTCTAACAGGTTTTCCTTCAGTATTAAACTGTATTTAGCTTGATCCAGCTTCCCATCAACTCTGACCAGCTTTCCTGCCCCTGCTGAAGAAAAGCCTCCCCACAGCATGATGCTGCCTCCACCATGTGTGACAGTGGGAATGGTGATTCCAGGGTGATGTGCAGTGTTAGTTTTCACCACACATAGCGTTTTGTATTTAATCAAAAAAGTTCTAGTTGGGTCTCATCTGAATAGAGCACCTTCTTCCACATGCTCGCTGTGTCCCCTTCATGGATTTTTGCAAACCGCAGATGGGACTTCTTATGGCTTGATTTAAAAAAATGGCTTTTTTCTTGCAACACTTTCATAAAAGTCATATTTGTGGACTATACAACTAATAGTTGTGCTGTGTACAAATTCTCCCACCTGAGCCGTTGATATTTGCAGATTCCCCAGAGTGACCATGGGCCTCTTGGTTTCTTTGCTAATTAGTGCTCTCCTTGTTTGAGATGTCAGTTTAGGTGGACGGCCATGTCTTGGTAGGTTTTCAGTTGTGCCATAATTCTTTCATTTTTGGATGATGATTGAATAGTGCTCCGTGAGATGTTCAGAGCTTGGGCTATTTTTTATAATCTAACCCTGCTTTACTCTTCTCCACAACTTTATCCCTGACCTGTCTGGTGTGTTCCTTTGTTTTTATGATTCTGTTTGATCCCTAATCTTCTCAAACAAACCTCTGAGGCCTTCACAGAACAGTTATTGTCATACGAAGAATAAATTACGTGCAGGTGGACTCAATTAGCTAATTAAGAGACTTCTGGGGGCTATTGAGCACTCAGGATTTTATTTGTGTATCAGGCTACAAGGGGTTGAATGCAAATGCACGTTCCAATTTTCACATTGATATTAGTGAAATATTTTGAAAACCATGCATCATTTCCTTTAAACTTCTCAAATAGTTGCTACCTTACATTGTGTTGGTAGAGCACATAAAATCCCAATAAAATACATTTAGGTTTGTGAGTGTAACGTGAAACAATGTGGAAACGTTCACACGGTATGTATACTTTTTCAAAGCACTCGATGTATGGCAGAAGTCGAGAACATTGAGCTTTTTCATACCAGTGGGTGCCAGCTGTTTTGCACAGCAGACAAGCGCCGGTAACTGCTGCGATTGGAGCAAGATCTGATTGCAGCAGTTTAACGCTTTAGATGTTGTGGTGAACAGCCCCCATGGCATCTAAACGGTTAGACGGGGGATGGAATCTTCTGACAAGATAGCAGGAATCCAATGTAATAGCAGCTTGAGGCCCATTGGGGTTCCAATTTGGACCTTCACTATAGGGCACCCAGATTATATATATGCCTGTCACGCTAAGTACGGAGAAGTATCAAGCGCATGGCGAAAGGGAAGGGAAAGCCTTTGTATAGGGACAGGGAAGATGGTGAGCCCTGACTTGACTGCTGGTCCCTGGGGTCCCTCACCACCCTAGATAGCCTCCGCACCTATGCGCCAACCCGGATACCTGACCCTACGTATCCTTAATGCTGTGCCCTAAATAGGGAACTGATGGCATGACCTCTTTGTCAACCCCACTAAACAACTATAGAAGACACAAGGGGGACACAGGGGAAAAAAGCATGAACTATTTATTATTAGATGACTCAGGTAGGAGTTCAGCAAAGCTTTCAGCAACGATACCACAGAGGAGTACAAGCCACCTGCTTTCAACCAAGGCTTGAAGGAATAGAGAATATGACCAACACCAGTCCAAGGAAGGAAGGGGTATTTAAACACCAAAAAATACTGATGATCACCAGCTGGGTGGAAGGCGAGCTCCTGCTGGGTCCAAAAGGGGAGAGATTGTTCCAGCAGGCAAGCTACCTATACCAATGAATACTGACAGCAGGAACAATGGAAAGTCAGGGAGCATTCTACACAGCCAAACACTGTGACCGTCTATGGCCAGAAACCAAATGACTGTCTGTCACATGTGACACACCCGTGACAACGCCCCTGCTTAGTAGGGAATATCTCTGAAAAAAGTAAACCTTGGATGTGTACTAGTACATTGTCTTCTTATCAAAAAGTGTCTAGTCTATCGCTAACTATAGAGATCCATAACACAACTCAACGATGACCATCTAACTGCTTCATGTACAAAAGATCATCAACGAAATAATGTCCTATCCCCAAATTTATTATAAATACTTAAACACACATTGAGAAGCCTGGAATAAATCATTAGGTCACCGTGACCCGGGCTCGCTCCACGCCTCTGTTGCTGCAGATGTTTTGGAGGGAGAAGAGGGATTTGTTTGGTCCCATAGCATGGCTGGGGATACCCTCACGATAGGAGATCCGGGATGCGTCATAACATGTCAGTCCTGCAAAATGCTTGTGATTAGGCATATGACTGAGGTCTAATTGGGAAGAAATTGTTCTGGACGGAGCTAGGCCTGATAGCCCGCAGGGTTCGTTCTGTGCAGAGATCACACGCCGAGGCCTGACTCATGTACATACAGCATGTTACCGGGTAACATCAAAACACCCTCCCCCCGCTGTGGGATAAGAGGTTCCCTACCATGATGTATCATAAAGGACTGGGGATTCCTGTGCGCACACACACAGACACACGCAGACACACACACCCTCTGTGCAGCTGGTAACCATGGAGACCGCTCAAAATACGGCAAAATACTTCCTGGCCAAACAGGGACACAAAAGTAAAAATAAAGAAAGGCAAAAGATGACACCAACAAGCACAGATAGCTGGTAACATAGCAACACATTCACCAGATCAAAGCGTTTTCTCCGCTTTATAGTGAACGTAAATAAACAGCTGCAGCGAAGAACCCAAGAAAGTCCTTTATCTGGTAAAGCATGCAGGAAGCTGAAAATGTCTTCTGTTTCCTCCCTCGCACACACTGGCTTTGCTAGTATTCGCTCACTCTCTGCTCACATCCACGTGAAATAGTCGATGGGTATTTAGTGAATTGGCTGAATGCACAAAAGCTGTTCATATATCTGATTATTAGAATATACCACATGATAGCTAAATAATCCGATAAAAAACAGTGGCGTCCCGCCAATAGAGGCATGCCACGCGACCACTATGAGGCCCATAAGTCGGGGGCCCACTGCCAGCACTGGCACCTCCCCACCTCCCCACCTCCCCCATGCCATGGGCTCTTCACCGAGAATCGCACTCTCAATTATGCCAATACAATTGTTGGGATCCATGTCACATACTTATTATAATCTGAAGCCATGATGACGTTGTGACCATATCCTTCTCCATATTCATTTTCCGCTTGGCAGCCGGGCTGGATGACCAGTGTGGCAACAGAGAATACAGGACTCTTCTTTGCACTAAGTAGCTCCTTTTTCAGAGAGTTTTTCATTTGTAAAACACTAAAATATGGACCCTATAAATTTTGACGTAAATTTAGAAATCCCCCAAAGGAAAAACAGACCCCAGATCAAACCTCAAAAGTACATATAGATCGCAGACCTGACCTCCTCCATAAACAACACCCACGTCAGACGCACACTTATTAGGGCTCCGAATCAGACTCTTCCTTTATAAAGACCTTAAGGCCCATTTACACACAACGATATCGATAACGAGATATCGTTGGGGTCACGGTGTTGGTGACGCACATCCGGCCTCATTAGCGATGTCGTTGTGTGTAACACCTTTTTGCGATCAGTAACAATCGCAAAAAGGTGTCAAATCGTTCGTCGTGTACACGTCGTTCATTTTCAAAAAATTATTCCTCATTTGGAACGCAGGTTGTTTGTCGTTCCTGCGGCAGCACACATCGCTATGTGCGACAGCCCAGGAACGAGGAACATCGTACCTGCGGCCGCCGGCAATGAGGAAGGAAGGAGGTGGGCGGGATGTTCCGGCCGCTTATCTCCACCTCTCCGCTTCTATTGGGCGGCCGCTTAGTGACGCCGCTGTGACACCGAACGAACCTCCCCCTTAGGCCCGTTTCACACGTCAGTGAAAAACACAGACGTTTTTCACTGGCGTGTAAAACACGCACATGTCCCTGCGTGTGCCGAAAATCACGGCACACGTGGGTTGTCTAAGTGCAATCCGGGCTCCGTTCTCCGTGGCCCGTGATTGCACTTAGAGATTCACTCACCTGCGCCCGCTCCCGCTGTCCGTGGTGCTGAATCCTCCCACGACGCAGCATCCGGCCGGCGGTGACCCCTGCAGGAGCTGCTTCCGGGTCGGCTCTGTCGTGCATAATGAATATGCGCGACAGTAATCAGCCGGCACAGAAGGAGCAGGGAGAACGGGCTGCAGAGGACATCGCTGGACGCCGGGTGAGTTAAAATGTTTATTATTTTAAAAGCACGTTTTTTTCTGGCACGTGTTTCACGGACCACACCACTGCGTGGTCCATGGAACATCAGTGATGCCAGAAAAAAATGGACATGTCTCCGTGCAGCAAACACGCACACGCGGGTACGCCGCACGGAGACACGTGCAGTGACAAATCACTGACGTGTGAGCAGACCCATTCATTATAATGTGTCTGCGTATGTCCGTGATTCTGGTACGTTTAAAAAAAAGCACAAACGTACCAGAATCACTGACGTGTGAAAGGGGCCTTAAAGGAGAGATTGTTCAGCGGCCACAGCGACGTCAGTGAACAGGTAATTGTGTGTGACGCTGGCGTAGCGATATTGTTACGCTACGGCAGAGATCACCCCGTGACGCGCCACTGACGTGGGCGGGTGCTATTGCTCGCGACATGTCAATGTCAAAGTAGTGGACAACGCCTTTAATAGTAATTAAAGCAGTATCTGATAAAATTATATGCTCCGAATTTCTATATTATCCTTATGATAAAGCGCAGTTATAGTATGTATAGCTATTTCTGGACGGAGATGCACAGAAAACCCAGGATGTGCTTATGCCATTGCTTACTGTGTAATTGCACTAACATACCTGTCTATAATGGAATCATCCAGTTATGTAATATAATCATATGTAATGCTGTAGGCTGTAATTTAATGATGAGCATTGGTTATATAATGGTCTACTGTTTCAGCTGAAGCTCATACTGTAATTGCCATAATTTGTCCCGGTCATGTGAATATCTATGTCATTAGCCATGTCAGGTAACCTCAACAACTTAAGGTTTGCGCAAGGATGTCACATCACATGTCTGACATAGCAGTTTAGTTTCTCTCCTATTTCTAAAGGGACCAATAGAGTATAAAAGTTTTATATATACCGGTACTGAAACCTTCGGTACTGCTCAGGTGGTCATGCCGGTACTGCACTTTTGTGACCTCTGCAGCCTCACTATGGCCATTTACAGTATACCTGGTAGACATGGCTGTAGGAGAGGCGTATTGAGTGAGTTTGAGTACATTTAGTAAGCACTTGACAGCATGAATGCTTACCTGATGACATCCCAACCTGGCCAACCTATTTAAAGGATTATTCCTTAAATTGTAAGTTATCCCTTATCCATAGGATTGGACAAAAAAAAATGGATTTTTTGGAAAAATGGAAAAAGCCGGCTCCTGCTCACTGCACATTCAGTTGTTGCTCTGTCGCTGTCACACACAGCGATGTGCGCTTCACAGCGGGAGAGCAACAACTAAAAAATGGCCCAGGACATTCAGCAACAACCGGCGACCTCACAGCAGGGGCCAGGTTGTTGCTGGATGTCACACACAGCAACATCGCTAGCAAGTTGTGCCTCAGCAGCGATGTTGCTAGCGATGTTGCTTAGTGTGGACGGTACCTTAACACAAAACAGTCTGTGTCAAACCAAGTTGGAAAATGACCAACAACGAGAGATCACCAGTTTGATTCCCGGAATGGAACCATGACACATGGAAAGGAGATACCCTGCAATACTGGGAATAACATTTTAATGGACTATTTTATGCCAGATGAACATCAGAACAGTAGCAGAAAATTGGGGATTATCGTAAATGATCTTTCCTGATAATCGTGAATAAATAAGCTGCCAATCACCCAAAATACTTGTTCGTGAAATGACCTTTTGTGCTGCACAGAAGATCATCGTTCTCGGCAGCGCATCATCTGGTGTAAATAGGATCTGGGCTATCGAGAACAATGTCTGCCTATAAGCAGTGAACAATATATTACAGATGGTTCAGTGCAAACAAGTAGCTCATCGTCCGAGGTTTAGTGCCACCGGTTGGTTTGTATCGATGGACTTTTACTGGACCTAAATAAGTGTATACCACCCCATCATACCATAACTACATTCTCTACCTAATGAATTTTTCCTTGTCTGTAGGCGTTTATTACCTTAAATGCACGTCTGATAATTCCCATGCAATGTCACAAATATTTGCTTTAATTGTATCAATTGTTTGCTTTACGTCTATATTACTCTTTAAGCTTTGTCTAAACAACCAGCAGCAACAGAACCTTGAAATAAATCTTATCTTTGCATTTTTCTGTAAAATCCTCTCATTTACCACACCAAAAGGCAATAGTTGAAGGATCAGTGGTGTCTGAGACCTTGGTAGACAACATTACAGCTCCGTTCAGGTGTCCAGAATGCATCATTTTTTAGATTCTGTATTATAGTTGTAGCACCGAGCCTGGTCTCAGGTCAAATAATCCAAATTAAAAGCTTTATAAGTAGGGGCGGACATATCACTGGTGCAACTTGTGCATAGAGGCCTGAGAAGTATAGGGGTCTCCACCACCTCCAAAGCAGGTGAACAGGTCACCAATTTTCTAAGTAAATATATTTCTAAAGGAGCTATTGACATGAAATTCTCACCAAATGTCCGTAAAAACCCATCCAACCACATTGGTAAAGAAATCAAACCATAGCTCTCCATAAATGTAGTGATGTGTAATAATGAGAAATGACACAGGGAAAAAGTATTGAACATATGTAGAAAGAGAGGTACAAAAAGCCATGGAAGCCATGACATCAGCTTTAAACAATCGGTAATTACAAAGCAATCCTGCCACTTAGTGAAAAATAATATTAGCTGGTTCAACTGATGGCCTATGAAAAGGTGTCTCATTACCAAGGTGTCGCACAAGAAACATCTCATGATGGGTAAAACCAGTGAGCTGTCTCAAGACTTTAGCAGCTTTATTTTTGCAAAACATACTGATAGCATTGGTTACAGAACAATTTCTAACCTACTAAAGGTTCCAGTGAGCACTGTTGGGGCAATAATCTGGAAGTGGAAAGACATAGTTTCCCCTGAAACCGGGGACAACTAGGTGCTTCCCGCAAGATTTCAGACAGAGGAGTGATAAGAATTATTAGAAGAGTTGTCCAAGAGCCAAAGACCACCTGTGGTGAGCTACAGAAAGACCTGGAATCAGCAGGTACAATTGTTTCAAAGAAAACAATCGTGAAAACAATGTGCTCACCCTCCATGGCCTGTATGCACGCTCACAACACAAGACTCCATTACTGAACAAGAGCAGGTTCAAAAGCGTTTAGTGTTTGCTCAACAACCTTTAGACAAGTCTGTCAATTACTGGGAGAATATAGTCTGGTCAGATGAGTCCAAAATTGAACTCTTTGGATGCCATAATACCATGTTTGGAGGCCAAAAGGCATTGCTTATCACCCCAGAAACACCAACAACAGCGAAGTTAGACAGTGGGAGTATCATGGTGTAGGGCTGTTTTTCAGCATACGGCACTGGCAAACTTCATTTGATTGAAGGAAGGATGAATGGACAAATGTTCAGAGACATTCTTGAAACTAGGGTGGAAATTTCAGCAAGACAATGATCCCAAACACACAGCCAAGAAAACTCTCTATTGCTAACAGAGAAAGAAAAGATGCTAGAATGGCAGAGCCGATCACCTGACCTGAATCCAATAGAAAATATATGGAAGGAATTAAAGCTCAGAGTTCATAGAAGCAGCCCATGGACCTTCAGGAGTTGACGAGTGTTTGTGTGGAAGAATGGGCCAAAATCACACCTGAGCAATGCAGGCGACTAGTTTCTCCATACAGGAGGCGTCTTGAAGCTTTACCACCAACAAAGGCTTTTGTATGAAGTATTAAATACATTTCAATAAGCGTGTTCAATACTTTTCCCTGTGTGATTCCTCATTATTACATGTCAGAATTTTGTGAGCTTGAAAAATGTTTACTACGCAGTGCTTCATTTCCACTTCCCATCTTTTTATGATGCCTTTTAAAAAAACGACACGAACAGTGACCAAACCAGCGTAGTAATAAACCATATGAAAATACAGCAGAGGATATGCAAAGAGAATAAGCCATTTCCCCCCTCGTAACCACTAGGCGCAGTTTCAAAACACTTTAAAAGTAAAAGCCACCGCACGTGGTTTTCTGTATACATAGGAAATACAGGCACTTGTAATGTTTATAAACATACGATGTACACATAAATCACAACTACGTGGTGATGGGGGCTACAGTCTATCGTTACCATTCTCTGTGATGGGCGAGTGATAATGTATATCATGAATATGGGTAGTGAACAGCCAGAACGTCATATCTGTCCTTAGTGATTAGATCTAGAACACGAGGTACAGAAACATATAAAACCTTATGGTGTTTGTCTCCTGTTCTGTTCTATGATGATCAATTAAAACTCAATTACATTACTGGTTTATGTCTTTGTACTTCATGATTATTATCTTCTTTGGAAAATAGCTAATAAACTTGCAGTCACTTTTAAAGAGGCCTTGTCCTTTGCAATAAATACGTCATTTTTTTTTTACCAGGTATAAATGCCGCTGTTCTCCTGAATCCGGTGATGTTAGTCTTTTGTTCCTGAGCCTCCCTGTTCCTGAGATACAGCCCCCTCTTCCTTGTTTGAAATTCTAGTATTTTAGCCAACTGGGTGTGGCACTTCATGAGAGAAGGATTTATAGTCACGCCCATATGGAAAATAAAATAGGATTACATACAGAAAAGGAGAGGCCATATCTCAGGAATGGAATGGCGCAGGAACAAAAGAAAAACATCAGCGGTGTCAGGCTGCCACCAGGGGGAGCTGGAGTCCTGCATGGGAATACACTACATGGCGCTGAATAAGCAAGGAGGTGGACACACAGTGTGTGCTATTGCAGTGCCTTGCAGCATCAGCCGGAAAGCAGAAGCTGTGGGGCGTGCAGGGCATGGTCGGACAGGCCGGGTCATACACAGTACGGGGAGAATGAAGACCGGAGGAACAAGCAGAGGCGGGGTGTAGGTCAGGCCGAGGCCAGTACTAAAGGAAGCAACCGAGTGTGGAGGTAGGAGAGGGGGGGAACAACTGGGGCTATTGTGGGAAGGAAGGAGGTGGGACAGAGGAATGGAGGAACGACTAGGGGACGGAACACAGACAGAGAACGAGGGCACAGAGAGGGGACAGATCAGGATCACACTTACAGGGACCATTAATCACAGGCAAAGCAGTGCTAAGCTTATAGCCGGCGCTGGTTCACCGGAGATGACAGTATTTAAGGCATCCAAGCTCAAGAAGTGAGGCCTGAGACAAGGCTCCGCCCCCTAGCCATGTGGACAGGGAGGTGAAACCGTGACAAGCGGATTCAGGAGAAGTGCAGCATTTACTTCAGTTACAAGAATATATATTATGGCAAGTGACGGGTTCTCTTTACATTCCTATTTGGGGACATTTCCAATCCTGCTATGCATTTAAAAGCCCCCAAAAAGATGTGCTCATTTCCAAAGTATCATGAATCCCCTTAATTTTTGGTCCAGTTTGCAATACAATCTTGTAAAAATCACATCTTTTTGCATAACTGATTTCCTGAAGTCACATGATGTGATTGATAAGGAATAAGCACAGAATGACTGTTCAAACCAAGCACATCAGTGAGGGGGCAAACAGTTAAGTGCACCTTCCCAACTGCTCGTTTTCCACCTATCTCTGCCCCTTATCTGTCGATATGAAACCAGAGCTGTCAATCATTATTTTGCATATTTTCCCAGGGGGCCTTGTTCTACTGTCACTGCGTTGAGAAACACGTGATGGTGTCTCCGCGGTGTTGGATGTTGATCTCCCCGAGGTCAACCATCCTTACCTATGTAGTCTTCTACTAGGCATTGCTCCCACTAGCCAGTTTCCTACTCCACACTGATGAGGGGCAAATACCCCGCAACAGCTGTCTGTGGATGGATACCATGTTTTGGCATAGGTGATTTCCTTGACTGGAGACTGCCCTTCCCGTGGTTGTTCCTTCCCGGTGAAAGACCTGGCTAGTTTCCTGCCAGTGTTGAAAAACATGTGATGGTGTTGTGACGCCCTGGGCAAGCCAGGGGTCACAGGTCATTACACTACCACACCCTACACCCCAGTTAGGAACACCAAAGCTACCAAAAGCCTTGTTGCCTTCCTCCAAGGGCTGATGTTCACACCAGGGGGTGGGCCAGGCGGTTGGCTCCGCCCACCGAGGAGTTCACAGCCCTGGGGGTGGGAAGAACCAGGCAGTTTAGCTCAGGGAGAGCTTGAGTGAGGAAGGAGTAAACAGTGAAGTGGAAGTGAAGTAGTAGAGAAACAGAAGAAAAGAGTAAAAGTGAGAGTAAGAAAGCCTGAAGTTAGTCCAGCTGTGTGCAGGACAGAGTCAGCAAGGTCAGCAACGGCGGTGACAGTCTGGAGGGGGACTGCTCGGAGGTTGCTGGAAGGACCGCGGACGGGTAGTGGCCCGGCGGTCTGGAGCAGTATACGAAGAACAGTCAGCACCAGGGCAGGGGCCTCTCGGACCCCGGCAAGGCTAGGAGTCGCCGTAAATTTGCCAAATCCGTCAGTGAAGGGGACGTCTGTCTCCAAACAACCAAGTCCCGATTGAAGGCAACAGTCCGACCGTTACAGAGAGACACCGCCACCGCCAGGGCACCAGTTTCTCAGGGCCAGCGCCTGAGGGCAAGAGAAGTGGGGCTCCTCCGGCTCATATCCAGGCCGGGGAGTGGGGTAACCGGTGGGAATCCATCGCTACCAACAACCGTATCTAGGTGCAAGGAAAAGGGACATCACCGTCACCTACTGGGGAAAGCAAGTGCAGCCGTCCGTGGGAACCGTCTTTTCAGCCGTGTGATTTACCGAAAAACTGTGTCAACGTCTCAGGCTGAGTGAGTACCACAGTGCCGCAAGGCACAGCGCTGCCCCCGCGTCCCTGCACCCCACCAAGCCCTGCATCACCCACCTCTTCACTGGGCCCCGGGATCACCAACCCCTACCCACGGAGGGGCAACACAACAACTGGCTGCTCCATACCATCCTTTCCGGGATCCCCATACAGAGCAGCGGTGGTGTCAACAAATCACCACAACCGTGGGTGGCGTCACGGACAATAACCAATCCCTATACCCAAAACCCCCTTTCACTCACGGGCGAGGAGCGCCGCTAGAGTCCCCGGGATCCGGCCCATCGCTCGAGCCACCGAGCAGCAGCAGGCCGCAGCAGCCGCGGCAGCCGGAACCGAGCAGCAGTGGGAGAGCGCAGCGTCCCCTCCTCCGCCCGTGACAGTGTCTCCGCGGCATTCTTGTTTTGCATATTTTTAATCATAGAAGAAGAACGGGCAACAGGCAGAGACAGAGGGAAAACAAGCAGGTGGGAAGCTGCACTTACATGTTTGGCCACACCGTGATGCACAGAGCGCCTGTACTTGGTTTGAACAGTCATTCTGTGCTGATAGAGTTCCTTTACAGAGAACCTGTTATCAAATGTACGATCCCTAAAACTACACCATTGTGTTATGCATCACTTTTTAAAGATACCCATGTTTGAAATGAACCTTAAGGCCCAGTCACACTAAACAACTTACCAGCGATCCCAACAACGATCCAACCTGATAGGGATCGCTGGTAAGTTGCTAGGAGGTCGCTGGTGAGATGTCACACTGCGACGCTCCAGCGATCCCACCAGCAACCTGACCTGGCAGGGATCGCTGGAGCGTCGCTACACGAGTTGCTGGTGAGCTCACCAGCAACCAGTGACCAGCCCCCAGCCAGCAGCGCCACGTGGAAGTGATGCTGCGCTTGGTAACTAAGGTAAATATCGGGTAACCAACCCGATATTTACCTTGGTTACCAGTGCACACCACTTAGCGCTGGCTCCCTGCTCTCCTAGCTACAGTACACATGGGGTTAATTACCCAATGTGTACTGCAGCTACATGTGCAGAGAGCAGGGAGCCGCGCACACTGCTTAGCGCTGGCTCCCTGCTCTCCTAGCTACAGTACACATGGGGTTAATTACCCGATGTGTACTGCAGCTACATGTGCAGAGAGCAGGGAGCCGCGCACACTGCTTAGCGCTGGCTCCCTTCTCTCCTAGCTACAGTACACATGGGGTTAATTACCCGATGTGTACTGCAGCTACATGTGCACAGAGCAGGAGCCGGCACTGACAGCGTGAGAGCGGCGGACGCTGGTAACGAAGGTAAATATCGGGTAACCAAGGTAAGGGCTTCTTGGTTACCCGATGTTTACCGTGGTTACCAGAGTCCGCAGAAGCCGGCTCCTGCTGCCTGCACATTCAGTTGTTGCTCTGTCGCTGTCACACACAGCGATGTGTGCTTCACAGCGGGACAGCAACAACTAAAAAATGGCCCAGGACATTCAGCAACAACCAGAGACCTCACAGCAGGGGCCAGGTTGTTGCTGGATGTCACACACAGCAACATCACTAGCAACATCGCTGCTACGTCACAAAAGTTGTTCGTTAGCAGCGATGTTGCTAGCGATGTTGTTTAGTGTGGGCCTTTAGAGACCAAAGGCAAAAATAATGTGATAAAGTAACAATTCCCTCTAAAGAGTCAAGGAGGCGGTCATGATCTTCTCCAGAACTAAGCAGCTCTGGCATTTCAAGGCAGATCCAGCGGCATCCATTGCAGTGAACTGAGGTGTACTGGCAAATGCCACTGGAGCTGCCATGCAGTGCCTTGGCTTCATGACTCTGGAAGATATGTGGACTACCCCCCTTGACTTTTTACACAAGCCGCTCTATAACATTATGTTTTCCTTTGTAGAGTCATCTGTAGTGCCATTAACGGCATCCTCATATTGTCCTGCCTCATTCCCATTGTGTGGACGCTTTGACAGCTACCCTCCCGGGTGCCTAGCTGTAGCTTCTGTGCCTCTGGTTCCTACTGTCTGCTCACAGGGGCTGGGCATGCCATGCAGGTCTCCTGGGAGTGCACTTTAGGGAGCACGCGCACCTAGTCTTAAAGAAAGTGTCTGTCAGCCTATGGCACTAAGCCCTTAAGGCACCCTCCCGTTATGGGAGGTGCCTGGGCAATGTGACGTGTCCCTAGAGATGCATTGCTAGTTGTCAGATTCTGTCCGGTTTGCTGAGTCTTGCACTTTGCACTCTATTCTAACACTTGTCTGTATTCTAGTATTCGCTGAGCCTGCTGCACCCACTGAACCTTCCGTGCCCGTTGTACCTCCTGCACCTGCTGTACCTTCCATGCCTGTTGTACAAAGCTGTACCTGCTGTACTTGCTGTACCCTTCGTGCCTGCTATACCAGCCGTACATGCTGTATCCGTCAGCACTTGCCATCCAAGCTGCACCTGCTAAATCTGCCATATCAGCCGAATCCTCCATACCTGCCATTCCCAGCCATCTTGTCTGGATTAGCCGTCTTGGCTAAACCGGTCCATATCAGAGACTGTCAGTATCCAACCTCCAAGCCCTGGGGCCAGCTGTTGCAGTACCAGGACTAACTGGATTAACATCTTGTGACTACTGGCAGCCAAGCCCAACCTCAATATCAGAGGCTGTAGTGAATACGCAGTAGACTACCCAGTAGAATACCCTACTGGGTATTCACTAGAGCCTCTGTTATTGAGGTTGGGCTAGGCTGACGGTAGTCACTAGATGTTACTCCAGTTAGTCCCAGTACTGCAACATCTGGCCCCAGGGGTTGGGGGTAGGATAATGATAGTCTCTGATGTGGTCAGGTTCGGCTAATGCAGACAGGACGCCTGGGACCGGCAGGTATGGAGCATTCGGCTGATATGGCAGGTGTAGCTGGGATGGCAAGTACTGACGGGTGCAGCAGGTATGGCTGGTATAGCAGGCACAGAGGGTACAGGGGATGCAGCAGGTACAGCTGGTATAGCAGGCACGGAGGATACAGCTGGTACAGCATACCTCCATATCTGCCAGTCCCAGCCGTCCCTTCTTCATTAGCCATCTCGGCTGAACCTGACCACATCAGAGGCTGTCAATATCCTACCCCTAACCCCTGGGGCCAGCTATTGCAGTACCGGGACTTACTGGTGTAACACCTGGTGACTGCCGGTAGCCAAGCCCATCTTCACCATCAGAGGCTTTGGTGAATACCCAGTAGGCGGTTAGTTATGCCCCTCCAAGTTGAGCCGATGCTCAAGTGGGTCCACTCCGGCTCACACACCATCTTTAAAAAGCTTTTATAGTTATTTTAGCACTATGGTAGCAGTTTAGGGACAGTATATTTGAATATCTAAAGTGGGATATCTCTTTAATTTAGACTTAAACTACTCTTTAGACCTAGAACTAACTCTAAAGCAGAGAATCACAGAAGCCTGTAATATCCGACATTTCACAATTATACTAATGAGCATTAGAATCTGTGAGTGTGTTGTGTTCAGGCTCGGAGTAGCGACCATGTGGCTCTTTGGCCCGTGCTTCTACTTGTTCTGCCTTTGTTATTCCACGCTTTGAATATTAAAATTAAAAACGGTCGTACTGAGCGTCGCTTTCCTCATAGTATTTTTTTTCCTCTTTAGTCTCCCATAATTCCTTGCCGCACAAGGAGCGGCTTCACCAGGGCAGGTTTGACTTGCTACATCCGTATGAATCTGTGTGTGATGAGCCCGAGGGGCTTTACAGACCTGTAATTGTCATTGTGCAGAGAGAGCAGATATGAGCTCACTGGTGGGGAGATGACAATGCCGCTTTTGTGCACGGTGAAGAGGTTTTACAATACTGAAGTGTAATGACATGATGACCGAGGTGTCTACCAAAGTCTATAAACATCCAGGGATTCCCCTAAACCCTTTACATACAATAGACGTTCTATACTGCTCCGTAACATATATAGCCATAGGCATGGTCAACAAGAAAATGGAGAATACTAACCTGTACAGTAAAAAAGAACTAGGGCACAATGAATTCTTGCCCTTGGTTTCCAGAGAGCTTCTCACACTTTTTTCTGTGCCATTAGCAGCCGCACCCATGTTGACGCCAGGGCCACAGACCAAAAGGACTGGGAAAATGCTGCCAGTGTTGTCCACAGTACCAAAGTCCCCAAATAGATTTGGGCAGATCGATTCGTGGGACTCCAGTCCATTGGCCAGGTCAGTAGTATCTGGCCGCTGGACAAGGGCCTTGCAAATTTCTTACCTTCCGGGATTAAGCAGGGTTAGAGCAAAGTTGCCATTGCGGCGTGACGGATACCAGAATGTACCGCACATCTATGGAACCTAAATATGGACAGATGACGTAGCGGCAGCCCGGCTAATCAAAAAACGCGGCAGGGATCCTGAAAAGTAAGAGATTCACGAGTCTCCCATCCAGCGGCCAACATGTCATTTCTTTACCTGGTGTAAATGCTACAGTTCTCCGGAAACTGGAGCTAATTTTCCTTTGTTCCTTCTCCTCTACTTTCCTGGGCTATGGCCCCCCTCTTCCAAGTATATAAATCTAGTCTTTTTAGCAAAGTTGGAGTTGCCCTCAACTCGTTTTTTATGGGCATCTTTGTCACGATGTGACTGTAGGATACCAAGGGATAGGGAGTTTCTATACTGTCCCTCACACAAGCAGATCATAGACTAATCTCTAACCTCTGGATTACCCCTGATGATGGAGATGTCAGAGTCCCGTGCTTTACTATTCTCCTGATCAGAACTAAACTGTTACCCTCCACCCCTAGGGAAGGAATGGGGAGGAGTGTGATGGTAACACAGATAAAGACAGGGAAAAAAACAAAATTCAGACAATGCAAACTCACGGGAACAGACAGTAAGAAACTAAGGAGAAAAGCAAGAGCAGAAAGGCAGCAAGAAAAGGTCAAAAAGGGTTAACATCGCAACTGCTCACAGCAATGAAGTACTACAACCACCAGTAAGTTTGGATCACAACACCTCATTAGCCCAGTATAGAGAAGCTATAGCTGGCATTAAAAAAGTGTCCAGCCAGCTTATATAGGAGTGGAGTGAATGTGACTGGCTCCCCCACAGCATGTGATCAAAAGAGACTAACAAGCAGCCCAGCAGAGATTAACTCTTGCAATCCTGCCTATAAACTACAAGTCTGTGGGTTGATGCCTGAGTCTTCCTGCGCTGATCACAGACATCAGAGACGTTATCAGGTGGCGTGTCAGAATCTGTCGTCTTCACATATCCTAATGCCACCATGACATATTTGTAAAAACCTCCTTGTGACAATCTTCTTGTGGACCATGCCCATTTTCCAAAAAAGACTAGATTTAAAGGGAACCTGTCAGCAGAAATTTCGCAATAAACCTAAAAGTTTCCCCTTCTGCAGCTCCTGGGCTGCATTCTAGAAAGGTTCCTGTTGCTATTGTGCCCCCTTTGAGACCTAAATAAATACTTTATAAAGTCTTACCTTTTTGTATGCAAATCTTTTTTTATGGTCACGGGGGCGGGCTGTCTTGTGTCCGTTATTCGCCTCCTGCCGCTTTACACCGTCCCCCATTGCTCATTTCCATACATGAGGACGCTGCCCAGTGCTCCTGAGGTCTCGCGCATGCCCAGTGGTAATATCGCGGGACAGCACTGTGTAAAGCGTGACCGCTGGTGAGGTGATTGCGCAGGCGCGAGATTATGGGCGGCGCTGTGATTGTCATCAGCAGCGTCATCCAAGTACCCGCCCATAATCTCGTGCCCGCGCTTTTCCCTCTGCCATAGGTGGCCATATGAACCCATGTCACCTATTACCGCAGGCGCGAGATTATATGCGGGTACTTGGATGACGCTGCTGATGACAATCACAGCGCCGCCCATAATCTCGCGCCTGCGCAATCACCTCACCAGCGGTCACGCTTTACACAGTACTGTCCCGCGATAGTGCCACTGGGCATGCGCGAGACCTCGGGAGCACTGGGCGGCGTCCTCATGTATGGAAATGAGCAATGGGGGACGGCGTAAAGCAGCAGGAGGGCAACTAACGGACGCAAGACAGCCCGCCCCCGTGACCATAAAACATCATTAGCATACCAAAAGGTAAGATTTTATAAAGTGTTTATTTAGGTCTTAAAGGGGGGCCAGTAGCAAGAGGAACCTTTCTAGAAAGAGCCCAGGAGCTGCAGAAGGGGAATCTTTTAGGTTTATTGCGAAATTTCTGCTGACAGGTTCCCTTTAAATAAAAAGAAGTGACCCTATTTCAGGATTGGGAAAAAGCAGATGTGAAGCCCCACAGGTGTTGTGTCGGTGTCGGTGCGTTACCTTCAGGGACTCCACGTTGCTGGATCTCCGTCACTGGTAGGAAATCTTCTGTTTTTGATCGTGACGCCACTCTCAGTATTGCGGTCAGTGGGGACCGCCACTGCAGGTTGAGGGTCGCCTGGGGCTGATGGTGTGTGCAGTTAGATGTAGGAGCCTCCTGAGAGTGAGGCAAGCCCCAGGGCCCTGTGTAGGTTTGTAGTACCACAAGTCGCAGAATGACCACACAGGCAGGATGTCTTTCAGGGTTTTTACTCACTTCAGGTGGCAGGGTGAGTAACCCGGGCGTAGCTGAGATGAACCAGGTAGGAACCAGGTATCCTTCAGGCTGACTTTATGAGGGTGACTACTGACTCGCCTTCCTTAGCCCTTGGTGGTTTGGGGTGACCCCGACTTTGAGTCCCTATGGGGGTCACCCAGGGAAGATGCTGCAGCCTCTCTCCCCTTGTTGTTTGCCGTGTGCTTGTTCCCCGGACCAGGCCACTCCAGCTGCTTGCCTCTTGTGACCTATGGGCCCTCACTGCGGTTACGTGGCTGCGGCTTTTGTGGTGTTGTGGTGTGGGCTTTAAGAGCCCCACACTGGCAGGTTTAGCAGGGAAAGGTGAATCTATCCTCGCTTCGGGATCTGCCGCCCGGTTGGGCCTGGTGCTCTCTAGCAGTCTCCTTACTTCCCACTCCGTTGCACTCTCTAGCTGAAGCTGGCTTTCAGGCAGCACTCCTAGTTGACCGTTCTCCCCCGTCAATAGCCACTGCGCGGACGCTGTCAGATTGCACAGCTCCAGGGATCTGCTCCTCACTTGAGCTCCCTGGACTCTACACTGCCCTGGCTCACTGCTCCTCCTCTCCTGTTCTTGCCTACGCCACCTAGCAACCAGACTCTCTTACCACACCCCTTGAGAGGAGATGGAGGCTCTACCCCCTCCACTATTCCAGTGAAGGTGAAGGCTTGCCCCCTCCTGGGATCCCCAGGGGTCCTCTCATGGGTACATGTGTGAGACCTGATCACTATGCGCCTGTGTTCCACACCCCAGTCAGCCATCTGGATTACCTGTATTGTACTGTCCCCAGCATGGGTGCAGTACTCAGTGGTGCCTGACCAGGTCAGGGGCGCCACATTCCCCCTTAGTTATCACCAGCACGTCCTCGGGCTGCAAGACAACATTTTAAAATGCATAAAACATTAAAACATGGTAAAACATTTTAAGATCACCAGTTATCGTACATCACCACCCTCCACCCACAAGTCCGTTAACCCACCCAAAACTCTCTCAGGAGGCAGGTCACCGGTCCTGTTGGTAACCAGGTCTGGGCCATCCGTTTCCCCAGACCTTTCCTCCAATCTTCCTCTCCCGTTGGCCGCGGCTTCAGCCACTTCTGGCAGGATGTAGAGGCGGCTTTCATGGGCTGGTGGTTTCAGGGTATACCTGGCCTGGTGGATCCGCGCCTTCAGCCTCTTCTGGCAGGATGCAGAGGCGGCCTCCACAGTTGGTGCTGACCAGGTACCCTCTTTGTGGTGGTGAGCCAAGGCCCCATAAACAGGCGTGCTCTCTGGTCGCAGGTGAGCCAAGGCCCTTTTCTACGGACGGGCCCCCCTGGTTGCAGACGAGCCAAGCCCCTAAACAGGCTGGCCCTGGTGGTGGTGCCACTGGTGTAACTATTTACACTGCGAGAGTTTGTGGCTATAGCAAGTTCATAGCCTTAAAGTTTATTTCTCACAATAGTTTTTGTGGGCGCATTTCTTAAACGTTGCAAACAAAACTTTTCAAAACTGGTCAAAACAGTAACTTCTTACTTTCCTTTGCTTTACTCCTCTTTTTCACCAGGGCGTGGGCATGTAGGGCACCGGCACCTGTGACTTTCTTGCTCTCCGTCGTCGTCCGTGGTTGTTTCATCTGTAGGATCTTTGTCTGTGGTTGTTTCATCTGTAGGTTCTTTATCTTTCCTTTCTTGGTCTTCGTCTGTTTCTACATCTGGGTCTTTATCTCTGTCTTTTCTTTCTTGTCTTTCTTGTCTTTCTTGTCTGGGACATGGTGCTACGTCTAAGGCATAGTAGCCCCTTTCTCCTTGATGCAAGGTGAACTGTACTAAGTCCCCAATTTTCAAATTTCTGCCTGAATGTCCTCTGGGCAGGTGGGCTTGAACATCTCTCCGATTCACAAATATGCCCTCTTTTATTCCTTTTACTACAATAAAGCCGTATCCGCTTTTCAAGTTGAAGTCCTCTACTATTCCTCTGTAAAGGGGTCCTCTGGCCTGGGCTTTGGACCTTCTTAGGCACCTTTTCTCCTCCAGGTCTCTGGCTGTGACCTCTCTCTGCTCTGGAGACTGTGGTGTTGGAGGATACTTTGTTCTGCTACGCCTTGTCTTGCGGGCTGGGTTCATGCCTGCAGGCTCCCAGGTGAGGCCTTTGGGCTGATCTTCGTCTGCTGACGGTGTCAAGTCTTCCTCCTCCCAGCGGGAATAGGGCAGCATCTCCGGCTCTGGGTAGGGGTCTGCTGCGGTTGGCGTCGGAGTCAGCCCTTCTGCTTCCTGGCCTCCTCTCCCCCTTAGTTCTTCGCTGCACTCTGGTTGTGGCAGCGCTGGGGATGAGTGTTCTTCAGCTGGCCCAGGCGGTGGACTCTTCGGCGCAGCTGCAGGGGTTGCCTGTATTTCCTTGGGGGTATGCGGAGGGAGCAGATACCGATCCACCATCTCTTGCGGGAACTGGGCCTCCAGATCAGCCTTCAGCTTCCAGTATGCGGGGTCCTCTCCTATCAGGGTCTTCCTAGCAGGGACCTCTTTGGACTGGGGAGCGGTGTCTGCTCTGGCCTTGCAGGCCGGGGAAAATGATGAGGTAGTCTTCTCTTCTTGGCGGGCCGCGCCCTGTATGGCGGCGGCCTGGTCTTGGCGGGCCGCGCCCTGTATGGCGGCGGCCTGGTCTTGGCGGGCCGCGCCTGGCATGGCGGCGGCCTGGTCTTGGCGGGCCGCACCTAGCGTGGCTGCGGCCTCACTCAGCGTCGCCGCATCGGGCGCCTCCTCTGGGACCGCGGTCGCAGCAGCTAGGGTCGGGGCTCTTGTTCTAGCCGGGGCAACACCGGACTCACCCATCGGGGTCTGAATCGTCGTCGCCGCTCGATCCGGCAGGCTCCGCGCGGCTCTCTCCTCATAGGTCCGCACCGCCGCAGCCATTTCCAGGAGCTCCGTGCGTTCTTCTCTGAGCCGTCGCACAATCCTGGCCTCCAGCTGGTCGCAGAAGATGGCAAGCTCCCGGCACCACCAGGCAGCAGTGCCTGGTTCTGGGTATCCGCGTCTGGACTCCATTTTCTCTAGCAAGCTGCTGGCTTCTCTTCTGCTCCGCCGTCTCTCGACGCTTCCGCTCTCATCGCTGGCAAGGTCAGAACTCTGCAGGGGATCTCTGGGTAGCCACACCTCTTCGTGGGCGGTAACTTCTTCCAGCGCGGGCTGCTGTTGTTTTTCAGCGCGCTTTTCATGGTGGCAATATGGCGGCGCTTCCAATTTTTCAAGCGGACCGCCCAGGCACATGGTCACCTGTCTGGACAGGTCTAGTCCTTATCCTGTTCGTGACGCCAGATGTGAAGCCCCACAGGTGTTGTGTCGGTGTCGGTGCGTTACCTTCAGGGACTCCACGTTGCTGGATCTCCGTCACTGGTAGGAAATCTTCTGTTTTTGATCGTGACGCCACTCTCAGTATTGCGGTCAGTGGGGACCGCCACTGCAGGTTGAGGGTCGCCTGGGGCTGATGGTGTGTGCAGTTAGATGTAGGAGCCTCCTGAGAGTGAGGCAAGCCCCAGGGCCCTGTGTAGGTTTGTAGTACCACAAGTCGCAGAATGACCACACAGGCAGGATGTCTTTCAGGGTTTTTACTCACTTCAGGTGGCAGGGTGAGTAACCCGGGCGTAGCTGAGATGAACCAGGTAGGAACCAGGTATCCTTCAGGCTGACTTTATGAGGGTGACTACTGTCTCGCCTTCCTTAGCCCTTGGTGGTTTGGGGTGACCCCGACTTTGAGTCCCTATGGGGGTCACCCAGGGAAGATGCTGCAGCCTCTCTCCCCTTGTTGTTTGCCGTGTGCTTGTTCCCCGGACCAGGCCACTCCAGCTGCTTGCCTCTTGTGACCTATGGGCCCTCACTGCGGTTACGTGGCTGCGGCTTTTGTGGTGTTGTGGTGTGGGCTTTAAGAGCCCCACACTGGCAGGTTTAGCAGGGAAAGGTGAATCTATCCTCGCTTCGGGATCTGCCGCCCGGTTGGGCCTGGTGCTCTCTAGCAGTCTCCTTACTTCCCACTCCGTTGCACTCTCTAGCTGAAGCTGGCTTTCAGGCAGCACTCCTAGTTGACCGTTCTCCCCCGTCAATAGCCACTGCGCGGACGCTGTCAGATTGCACAGCTCCAGGGATCTGCTCCTCACTTGAGCTCCCTGGACTCTACACTGCCCTGGCTCACTGCTCCTCCTCTCCTGTTCTTGCCTACGCCACCTAGCAACCAGACTCTCCACCACACCCCTTGAGAGGAGATGGAGGCTCTACCCCCTCCACTATTCCAGTGAAGGTGAAGGCTTGCCCCCTCCTGGGATCCCCAGGGGTCCTCTCATGGGTACATGTGTGAGACCTGATCACTATGCGCCTGTGTTCCACACCCCAGTCAGCCATCTGGATTACCTGTATTGTACTGTCCCCAGCATGGGTGCAGTACTCAGTGGTGCCTGACCAGGTCAGGGGCGCCACACAGGAACAAAAGAAAAACATCACCAGAATCAGTATAACAATGACATTTACAAATGGTAAAAAGAAATACGACATTCATGGCATACTGACTATTTTACTGACCAAGATGTTGGGATGTACTGGAGACGTCGATACTGTAGACAGCACTTGCAGCTTTCTTCTTGTCCTTCTTTTAGTGTGAGGTCCAGACTCAGGAGATCAGCGTAATTTAACCCAAGGTAAAAATAAAAAAAATTGCATACTTATGGCAAGAGACAGGCTTTTTTCAAATCACAGCCCAGTGCTGTCCCCGGGGCCGTCTTAACAGAAATATGGGCCCCTGGGCAACTCACTCACCGGAAATGGTCGATAATATTAAACATATATTTATTTCATTGGCTCTTCAACAAAACTGGTGTTAAAACATTAAAGGCTTGTGGGACGGAGGACGGTTGAAGCTGGAATCTTATCTTACCTCTGTTAGCTGAGATTAAAATCTCTTCTTTTTCAGGCTATATTTAAGGGTGAAGGAGGCAGCATGAAAAAAATGATTTTAGTGTAAAGTTGTCCAAAAGTTTAGTTAAGGCCCAGTCACACTAAACAACTTACCAGCGATCCGAACAACGATACAACCTGATAGGGATCGCTGGTAAGTTGCTAGGAGGTCGCTGGTGAGATGTCACACTAAGCGACGCTCCAGCGAACCCACCAGCAACCTGACCTGGCAGGGATCGCTGGAGCGTCGCTACACGTGGAAGCATGCTGCGCTTGGTAACTAAGGTAAATATCGGGTAACCAACCCGATATTTACCTTGGTTACCAGCGCACAACGCTTAGCGCTGGCTCCCTGCACACCTAGCCACAGTACACATCAGGTTAATTACCCGATGTGTACCCTGCTACGTGTGCAGGCAGCAGGGAGCCGGCTTCTGCGAACGCTGGTAACCACGGTAATCATCGGGTAACCAAGAAGCCCTTCCCTTGGTTACCCGATATTTACCTTCATTACCAGCGTCCGCCGCTCTCACACTGCCAGTGCCAGCTCCCTGTTCCCTGCACTCCTAGCCACAGTGCACATCGGGTTAATTACCCGATGTGTGCTCCGGCTACGTATGCAGGGAGCCGACACTGACAGCGTGAGAGCGGCGGACGCTGGTAACGAAGGTAAATATCGGGTAACCAAGGGAAGGGCTTCTTGGTTACCCGATGTTTACCGTGGTTACCAGCATCCGCAGAAGCCGGCTCCCTGCTCACTGCACATTCAGTTGTTGCTCTCTCGCTGTCACACACAGCGATGTGTGCTTCACAGCGGGAGAGCAACAACTAAAAAATGGTCCAGGACATTCAGCAACAACCAACGACCTCACAGCAGGGGCCAGGTTGTTGCTGGATGTCACAAACAGCAACATCTCTAGCAAGTTGTGCCTCAGCAGCGATGTTGCTAGCGATGTTGCTTAGTGTGACGGAACCTTTACTCTTTACATGCACAGATTAGAAGGGACCCCTATGCTCGTGGGACCGTGAGCAAGTGCCCATCAGGCTTATGTGCTAAGTTGGCCCTGACTGTCCCTCTAAATTACCACAGTAAGGTAAGGACCTCATTTTTTTGTGTAGACTTTGAGTAAATCCCAATCCCTTTCAGATTGGGACACATCTGATTGAAGCACCCCACAGGGTCTTGGGAATACTCATTACCGGGTCGGTGAGGGTCAGAGGATGTCACGGGTGGCCCTGCCTGGTTTCATGACCCCGAGGTGTCCACGAAGGAATGGATGGTGGGAGATAGTGGGATCATGAGGATGAAGGGGTTGAGGATGTTGGGCGTTGTTGGCTCGTGACGCCACCTGTGGTGTGAGGCCAGGGATTAGCCGCCGCTGTGGGTGCTGTCCTCTGAGAGAGATAGTGTCGTAGCTCGGATGGTTCGGCTCCCCATAGGTAGAGCCAGGCCCCAGGGGAGGATGATGGTGGTGGTAGTGGCCGTTGGCGCTGAAGCACGGGGCGACGGCAAGGACGGGCTGACACAGTGGTTGCGGTTCAAGGTCTTTACTGTATGTTAGCTGCCCACGGAGTGCCGGTTTCTGTCGTGATGGGCTTCAGCCGATCCCATTAATTCGGAAGTCAGCAAAGGTGTTCCCACTGTATGTCCTTTCTAGTCGGGGGTCCCTTCAATCCTGAGTATGGAATATGGAACGGGCTGCAGGTGTTCCCTGCACTATCCGCAGACCCTGGAATCCCCTGTAGCTGTAGAGAGCCCGGGCTGAGCTGCCTGCTTCAAGCCACGGGTCTTGTAGTGCTCCCAGAAGTGTAAGGTGATGCCTGGACCGAGGTCCTGAGTGTGCTTCTCACCCCAAGCTGTGCCCGGGGGGTAACTACTCAAGTGCGAAGATGCTCCTTCTTTTTCCCCAAGTGGTGCCCGCACCCTAGGTGGTTGTACCAGTGACCAGGAAAGTCTCATGCCTCGTGATGGCCACCCCCCTGTCTACCCTACGCAAATCCCGGTGGTAAAACACCAAATTGTGTGGTTTGTGAAAAGGAGAAACACCAGCGATTAACTTCTTCCTTACCCGGGATGACTACTGCACCTTAAGTGAGATGCAATACCCTGTGGCGACTGAAGCCTCAGGGGCGTCACATGATTATTTCTGAAAATTCAAGATAGCCCTAGTGAGGTCTTGTACACACGTATTTTCGGTCTTAGTGCTATCTGATGGATCACACTTAGATCAATGTTATTCGCAGGGGATGTGCAGATGACCGATTTTTTGTACTAACTGATTTGGCATGTGAAAAAATCACATTATGCCGAATTGTCCTCCAAGAATTGGATGACATCTGAGTGCGGTCCGATTTTCCCGCACAGACAGAGTGGAGAGGGTTAACAACCTTTTTTTTAACAATTTTGTTTTCGTTCCATGTCCAAAAAAAACTGATCCCACCTTGATCAAAGCCTGATCAGAATAATCGGATGGCTTTACTAGGGTGTGGAGAAAACAGTCGTGTGAACCAACCCAACAGTGCTCATCACAGGGATCTTCTTCACCATCCAGCCTCTTCCACCAAAAGAAAGTTCACTCGTACCTATATGTTCTTCTGCGTATTTGTATAGGGGAATGTTTTCTTAAATTAATTTTTTGTGAAGTTGGGGACTCTTTTGTAGGGGGGGTGGGACACACTTCTCGGACAGCTTTTCTAGGGCGTGGAGAAAACAGTCGTGTAAACCTACCAAAACAGTACTCATCACATGGATCTTCACCTTCCAGCCTCTTCCACCAAAAGAAAGTTCACTCGTACCTATATGTTCCTCTGCGTATTTGTATAGGGGAATGTTTTCTTGAATTAATTTTTTCTGAAGTTGGGGACGCTTTTGTAGAGTGACACACTTCTCAGGCAGCTTTTCTAGGGTGTGGAGAAAACAGTCGTGTGAACTTACCCAAATAGTGCTCATGGTACAGGATCTTCTTCACCTTCCAGCCCCTTCCACCAAAAGAAAGTTCACTCGTACCTATATGTTCCTCTGTGTATTTGTATATGTTTTCTTGAATTATTTTTTCAGATTTTTTGGACACACTTCTCTTCGAGATCTAGGAGCCACCATTGAAACCTTCCCTACAGTCTGACAAGTGCTGATTTCCAACGGAAGTGTCATGATGCAAGAACTGATAACTCACAAACATGCATCATAGCTCTATGAAACCTGAGATGTCAGCAACCGTAAAAAAAATGTACATTTCACATGATTAGGATATTTATGTATGTAACAAAAAAAATGTAGACAATCCACATGTGTGTCAGCCGAGCATGTCACTGTTTGGGAATCAGTGGCTCTTTATGCCGCATAGTCACATAGATTATACCGTCGTTAGTAAGCTTGGAAATGACAAAAGGCTGGTCAGACAGATACACATTGTGTTCCATCATTGTGAGCCAGACACACCTGGTGCCAGATCCCACAATGGTTCATGCATTCATGATGTTGGAAACAATAGCCTGGAAAACTATGGGACCAGTTCTGGCACTGGTGGACACAGACATAAGAAGGCCATTGTGCAAGAACAATACATAGGCCCTTTTTAGCCCAAGAGCTCATCAAAATGCAGTTTTACCTGCTTTAGAGGTAGAAATGGGTCCCCTTACCTCTTGGGGTGGTGCTCAATTAGGGTCCACAACCGTCTCAAGTAGATGAAGAAACTTGGCACTCAAGATAAATGTGAATAGTGGTCTTTTATTGAGAAGAACTTATAGGACCAGCACAAGCACAGACATTTCGGTCAAAGACCTTTATCAGTGTGCGAGCAGGGGGTCCTCAGAAGGTATAACAACTTGACAACTGGTGTAGTCAGGTATGACGCGGTGTCCATTATTTTGAGTGCCAAGTTTCTTCATGCACCTCTGAGTTCTGGCGTGAATAGCTGGATATATGGTAATAAGACCTTAAGGCTCGCATGCATTTGAAATAGTTGAGCCTGTTTGGATGCCACCTCTCAATCCCAACTACTTACAAAACAGTAACGCCCAGCTCCTGGCTTATCTCCGAACCTACCAAAGGAATCAGCCATTAAAATTCCAATGGTCTGATCCTTCTCTCCCCAACATCACCTCTCCGGAAAATCGAAGGAGCCGCATACACATTAAGGGTGCTTTACACGCTGCGACATCGCTAACGATATATCTTCGGGGTCATGTCGTTAGTGACGCACATCCGGCACCGGTAGACACATCGCAGCGTGTGACACCAAGGAGCGATGATCAATGATCGCAAAATCGTTCAAAATCGATGATCGTTGACACGTCGCTCCTTTTCATAATATCGGTGCTGCTGCAGATACGATGTTGTTCGTTGTTCCTGTGGCACCACACATCGCTGTGTGTGACACCGCAGGAGCGACGAACATCTCCTTACCTGCGTCCACCGGCAATGAGGAAGGAAGGAGGTGGATCTTCCGCCCGCTCATCTCCGCGCCTCCTCTTCTATTGGATGGCTGCCGTGTGACGTCGCTGTAACGCCGAACGCACTTCCCCCTTAGAAAGGAGGTGAAGGGAAGGTAAGTCCGTGTGACAGGTGTTAGCGATGTTGTGCGCCACGGGCAGCGATTTGCCCATGTCGCACAACCGACGGGGGCGGGTACGCTCGCTAGCGATCTCGCTAGCAAGATCGCAGCGTGTAAAGTACCCTTTAAACTGATCCCGCAGATATAATTGGGTTTGGCCGTCTTTAATCTATTGTGTATGGAGGCATTTAGAGGGTGGGATCCTCTAAACTTTTTGCAGAAGTTTCGTCTCGCCCTTATCTGTGCCTCGCTGTCACACAGCGATGGAATCCATAAATGCTCCAGTGGCTGCTCACATACATTCCTGGTGTGGCACATGCTGTTCTAAGGACACACTAAACAGCATTTGGATTTGTACTTTCTCCCTGATTTTTTTTCCTACAGCATAGACAGTGAAATAATAGACCAATTGTTGCTGGCCGGAGTGTGGAGAGAGCCTTGTGAGTAGAGGTGGAGCAAGTCAGGAGGAGGCAATTTCACAGATCATGGAAACACCAAAAACAGATTTGTTTTATTAGTATCTTGTGAAGAAAAGTGCATAACCCCTTCCAAACCCACAAGAAAATCTATGGATCCAGAACCCACCCAATCCCTTATGTAATATTTATCAAATGATATGTTCCTCTTCAAGACAGTGTTAGTACAAGGTGTTGTGGCAGCCAGCTTTTCATGTACTGTACTATATCGTTTGGCTTTCGGAATAGTTTGGTGTTTGGAGCAGCTGCTGTGGCAGATTTCTGTATTTTTATTAAGGGGACTTGACTTTCTTAAAGAGACCCAACCAGCAGGATTTTGCTATATGAAGTAAAGGCAGTTTCATACAGCCACTAAGATCCTGAATGCAGATGACTCGCCCACCCCAGGGCTATGGGACACCCGGTGCCGGACCGGACTAGTCCGGTGGTAGTCAGTGGTGGCTGGGCCCGGCTCCGTGGCCCTGGTGGGTGTCAGTTGAATATGTGGCTTGAATTAAAGTTTGTGTTCGTGACGCCACCTGTGGTATGCGGCTACTAAGCCGCCGCTGCTGTGTGAGGCCTCCGGGATGATGTTATGGCAGCAATGGTAGTACTGCTCCCCACAGGTGGAGCAATGCCCGGGGCACGGTTGGTGTTTGTGGAAGTCTATGGTGCTGCGTGACTAACACGGTGCAGGGCCGACAAGCAATGAAAGAAACAGGCACAAACAGTAGTCTCTTTACCTTCTCCTCTTTTACTCGGCAGAAACTTAGTCCAGGGAGACCGTCACAGATGGTAAAGATGATCCGGCCGGCCTGGAAGTGCCTGGGGTGATCTTTGGCCAGTTGAGTATGAGGCCTACTCCTTAATCTTTCTCTGCTGTATTAGGACACTGCACTTTGGGTTTGCAATTGCCCTCTTGCTGCTGGGACTTGTTGTTCGTCCCCTTTTCTGTGTGGTAGACTGCGCAGGCCCTCTCTGGTGCTTCTCTGCTGGAGTCTACACCGGGCCCTTGGGATGCAGCTGTACCTTCAGATTGCTTCTGGGACAGGGGGCTTACAGCTCTCCTGCCCTCCGGATTCAGCTACCAGGGATGGATTTTATGCCCTGGCAACTACAGACTCCGATGTCCGAGTCCCTGCTGTGCCTCTCTGCTCCCCTTGCTTCACTGGGCCAAGCTATCCAAGCTCTAGGCCCCAGTTTACAAGGCAGCACTACTCTGCGTCTGCACTCTTTCACTCCTGTCTCCAGACTAACCACCACTTCCTCCTTCCAGCCAGACTTAAGGAATGCTCCCTGAAGTTCCAGGTTCAGAGCTCCCCCTGCTGGCCGGAGGGAGAACTGTGTTGAGTGTTAACTTACTGACCAATAGATCTCCCAATTACCTCCAGGCTCAGCATTAACCCTTTTGGGAGGGCAATGCTGTTGTGGCGACCAGGTCCTGGGGCGCCACACTCCCCCTTAGTTAAATTCAGTACTCCCGGACTGTAGAAACAAACATGACATGTTAGAACATTTCATCCCATTATGGGAGGCGCAAATACTTTAACGTTACAACCTTAAACATTACTATAAGAGTCCAGTGTGGCTCCCTGCCGGGTGTCCATTACACTGCTCCATGGGGGACCCGCCGCGTTCAAACCCCCAACGTAGGCTCTGGGCGTGCGTCAGAGCATTGATGACCCCACTCTATGCACGCCGGACGGGTTTTTCTTCAGGGGTGTTGAGCACACTGGTGCTAACTATGAACAATTTAGGTGTTGGCCACCCATAGTCCAGTGGCCCAATTGTCCATTTTCACAATCAAAGAAAAAGAAAACATTTTGTACACAACATGACAGACATTTTGCATAACTATTTACATTCTAATAAGTACTCTTTCCCTTATACAGTTGACTCCCTATACCTTAGAGGGGGTTGTCCCCGAGTGCTGCGCTGGGACCTACGTAGCTCTGGTGTTTGCCCCTGACTACGTGGTGCGTCTTCTATCTCAGCACTACAGGTGGGCCTAACCCCCATAGGTAAGCGTGATGGTTGCCTTTGTGATCTAAGAGTCGCCAAGGGTATGACAGGTTCACCACTGACAGGGGGTTGATCCTCCTGTTCCACTGCTGGCGTGTCATCTCGTGCTGGAGCGGACGATTCTTTAGGTGGATCCGGAACCTTTTCCGTTTCTGGCTCGACCAACTGCGGAAACGTCAAAACTGGTACCACTATGGCATTGTTTATTCGGGTCCAAGTTTTGGGGAACTTTCCAAGGATGGTTTGAATCATCTCCCCTTCTTTCTCTTGACTTTGGGGACTTCCTTGTACTCCTTCCATTTCTCTTTGGATTCTGCACCGTTCAGGGCACGCTTTCAGGCGGTCTCGGGAAATTGCTTGATAGGTCTTGCCTTCATCTTTGCTTATGAGGCATACCTTACTATTGTCAAAGTTGGAGGGGATAATGGTGTAGGGCTCGCTTTCCCACTGATCATCCAATTTATGCGCCTTCCGCTTCTTCTTGAGGACTTGTTCTCCAGGTGCTAAGGGAGTTGCTGGGGCTGTTTGATTGTAATGCTGTTCTTGTCTCGTTCTTGCTTGAGACAGGCTCCTCTCTACGCACTCCTGGACCTTACGGTACCGCTGCTGCCGTTCTGTATCCCAATCCTCTATTTCTTGAACCGCCTCAGGCGACACAGTCCCCATCTCAAAGTCTACAGGCAACTTGCCTGGTCTGGCTCGCATCAGGTAAGCGGGGCTGCAGTTGGTCGAATTCACTGGGATGTGGTTGTACAGGTCTACCAGATCTGGCAACTTTTCTGGCCATTGGTTCCTTTCCTCCAGCGGTAGGGTCTTCAGCATATCAATAACCACATGGTTCATTTTCTCGCACAGTCCATTGGTTTGGGGGTGGTACGGTGTGGTTCGGATTTTCTTACAACCGTACATGTTACAGAACTCTTGGAACACTTCAGCCTCGAATGCAGGACCCTGATCAGTCAGTACCCTTTCCGGATAGCCGTGAGGTCGGCAAAAGGATGCCTGGAACGCTCTAGCTGCTGTCCTGGCTGTCTGGTCCTTCACAGGCACTACTACCAGGAAACGAGAGTAATGGTCCACAATGGTGAGGGCGTACACATAGCCTGACCGGCTTGGTGTTAACTTCACGTGGTCCAGGGCCACCAACTCCAGGGGCTGCTTTGTGACAATTGGCTGCAAGGGAGACCTTTGGCTGGCATCGTCTTTCCGCCTCAGGTTACACGGGCCACAGTCTCGGCACCACTTCTCGATCATCTTTCTCATGTGCACCCAATAGAACCGATCACGGAGTAGGGCCTCCAACTTCTTCCACCCGAAGTGTCCTGCGTTATCATGATACGCTGCTAGGACCATTGGAGCATCTCTCTGCGGAACCACTATCTGCCAGACAAGTTCATTTGTTCGATAGTTGACATATCTCTTGCAGAGCTTGCCTTGGTAGGTGAACAGTCGTCCCCTCTCCTTCCACAGCTGCTGGGCTTCCTCTGGAGCGTCTGGGCCAAGATGGGTCTCAGCTTGCGCTAGCTTCTCTTTGACCAATCGCACGGCCGGGTCACCGTTCTGTGTTTCTTCCCAATTATGGTGGAGTAAGGGGTTGACCGAGACCCCGTGCTGGCTTGAGCGCTTCACTCCCACAGCATGCTCACACTGGGACACACCTTGGTGATGGAAAGCCGGCAACTCTATCTCTTCGAGTTCATCCATGTCTTCTCCAGACTCGGGCAAGTGAGGCATTCTGGACAGCGCATCAGCATTGTTATTCTTCTTGCCAGCCCGATACTTGATGGTAAAGTCAAAGTTAGACAGCCGGGCCATCCATCGCTGTTCCATCGCACCTAACTTGGCTGTTGCCAGGTGTGTCAACGGATTGTTGTCCGTGAAGATGGTGAACTTGGCCGATGCCAGATAGTGCTTGAAGCGTTCAGTCACTGCCCAAACAATAGCGAGGAACTCCAGCTTGAAGGAACTGTAGTTTTCTGGATTCCTTTCTGTGGGCCGAAGCTTCCTACTGGCGTACGCTATCACCCTCTCTCTGCCTCCCTGTACCTGGGACAGAACTGCTCCCAGTCCCACGTTGCTGGCGTCTGTATACAGTACAAACGGTTGGCTGTAGTCAGGGTAGGCCAGAATTTCTTCTCCCGTGAGAGCCCCTTTCAGCCGGACAAAGGATGTTTCCAGTTGGCTGCTCCATTCAAATGGAGGGCTCTGCTTCTTAGCCTGCTTTGGCTGGCCCACCAGGAGATCTTGAAGGGGCGCTGCTATCTTGGTGAAACCATCAATGAACCTTCGGTAGTAGCCCACCAGTCCAAGGAACTGCCGCACCTCCTTCACTGTGGTGGGTCTTGGCCAGTCCTTGATTACAGTGACTTTCTCCGGATCAGGTGCCACACCTTCTGCGCTGACCACATGACCCAGGTACTGTACCTTTGGCTTCAAGAGGTGACATTTGGACGGCTTGATCTTCAGGCCATATTTCGACAAGGATTCAAACACTTCTGCTAAGTGCTTCAGGTGGTCCTCATAAGTCTTGGAGTAGACTATTACGTCATCCAGGTACAACAGCACGGTTTCAAAGTTGTGGTGGCCCAAGCAGCACTCCATCAACCTTTGGAATGTCCCTGGGGCGTTGCAGAGCCCGAATGGCATACAATTGAACTCACAGAGGCCCATTGGTGTCGTGAATGCAGTCTTCTCCTTGTCCGCCTCTGCCACGGGAACCTGCCAATACCCACTGGTGAGATCCAAGGTGGAGAAATAGTTAGCTGACTTTAAGGCTGTTAGTGACTCCTCTATTCTGGGCAGTGGATAAGCATCTTTATGTGTAATGCGGTTAATTTGCCTGTAATCTACACACATTCTCATTGTACCATCTTTTTTCTTTACGAGCACTAGTGGAGCTGCCCAGGGGCTACAACTATCTCTGATAACCCCAGCCTCCTTCATTTCCCGTAACATTTCCTTGGCACACTGATACTGTGCGGGGGGTACAGGGCGGTATCTCTCTTTAATGGGATGATGATCACCCGTGGGGATTTGATGTTTAACCCCTTTCACCTGCCCAAAATCTAGGGGGTGTTTGCTGAAGACCCGCTCGTACTCCTGTACCACCCGGTAAACCCCATGCTTTTGGTGCGAGGGGGTGGAGTCGGTGCCTACATGTAATTTTTGGCACCAGTCTTCCGGCTGCCCCTTGGAGCCATTGTCTTCCGCCTGGTCGGCCGGGATCAAGGGTTCCACTGCTTTAATGGTATTGTTACTGACAGTGTACAGTTTTGCTACAGTGGCGTACCGGGGCAATTTGGCCTCCTCCTCCCCACAATTCAGGACACGGACGGGCACTCTCCCCTTGCGGACGTCCGCTACCCCTCTGGCTATCAGGACTCCAGGCCTACTGTCTGAATACACTGGTTCTACCAAGGCATGGTAATCCTGACCCTTGAGGCCTATTGCTGCCCGACACCATATCAACATTTCACTTCTTGGGGGTATTACAATGGGGAGGGGGTCACTTACCCTCACACTGCCAATTTCTCCTCCGGCTAGCTCTACTTGCTGCCTCCTCATCAGGGCTCTGATCTCCCTCTGTAGGACACGCTGCTGCCCGGAGCTGGCAGTTTCAGACGCCTGTTGCAACAAAATTATCACTTCGGCAATACAATTTTCTATCACATTTGTACCAAGGGTTAGCAGTGGGTCAGATTCTTTGCGATCTATATCTACAATTATCATCCCCTGACATGGCAATTCCACCCGCCCCACTTTAATGGTTACTTCTTTGTACCCAATTTGAGGTAAGGGCTGACCATTACTGGCCACAATCGTTAAATCATCATCTGGGCCATGGTCAATGTCTGAATCAGCCCAATATCTTTTGTACAGTTTGTGGGGGATGGTTGTTACCTGGGACCCCGTATCCAGGAGGGCATTCAAAGGGATCCCATCCAGCACAATGGGAAGGACCGGGCGTCCTCCCACATACTTGCTGCGGCTGGGGTTTGAGCCGGGCTTCCTCACACCTGGGGGTTGGCTCCTGGCCCCAGGCTCGGCCCGTTTAAAGGACAGCGTCGTGCAATGTGGCCCGCCTGGTTGCAGTGGCGGCAGATCGGTTGTCCTGTTGAATCATACCGGTCTGTGTCTCTGCCTCGGGTCGGCGGAATCCTCCTCTGTCGCATCCATGGGACGTCTTCTGGGCTGGAGGCCAACTCGATTTTTGCAGGCGAGGGGGTCATTTGTAGAGACTGCACGGTCTTGGCAAGGGCAGCCACAGTCTTGGTCAGCTCCTGGAACTGCTGTCTGAGCTCTGCAGTGGGATCCTTATCCAGGGACTGCGCCTCAGCCCCTGCAGTGGCTCGTGTTGCAGGCACCACCCCGGGGTACGTGATAGCAAGAGGCCGGAGGGGTACTGGGTCATTCGGTGTAGATTCTCTCAGTACCCTGATGGCCTGGTCCTTAAACTTGGCAAAGTCCAGAGCAGGGTTCTGCAGGACCAGGATACGCAGCTGGGTCCTGTGGGCATCTGACAGGAGCCCCTCTATGAACTGCTCAGTTAGGAGTTTGTCTTCTTCACGTACACTCTCTGGGTCCACCTGTTTAACTGCTTTCAGGGCCTCCTGCAAGTTTAAGGCATAGTCCCTTATGCTGTCCGTGGCCCGTTGCTTGCACCCAAAGAATCTCATCTTTATCTCTGCTGCGGTGCGGGTGTCAAAAGTACTCTTTAGCTTGGCCAGTATCTGGGCTGCTGTCCCTTTATCTGTATCAGGCCAGGACTTCGCTTCACGCTGGGCTGCGCCGGCTAGCTGTCCCATTACTATGCCCACCTTCTGGCTCTCAGTCAGAGGATACACCCGGAACAAGCTGTGCAGGCTTTCTCTGAAGTCACTCAAGGTATGGGACTCCCCGGAGTACTGCGGCAGCCATTCTGCTCCTGGTATGTACGGCATGGTGATCGGCATTACCGGCGCTACAGTGGGGGCTGGGGCGACGGCGACTGGGACTACTTCGGCCGGTGCTGCGGCGCCCTGGGCGATGGCAGCCACCTGCTCTCCCTCGGAGTCGGACATCTTCCTCCCCCTTAGTGAACCTTACCAGGCTCCGTTCACTTTTCAAATTTTCTTCCGGGTCGCGCGGGGTTAACAGCGCTCTGCTCTGATGGCGCGCTCCCTTCGCGCTCTTTGTCAGGCACGCCCCCCTTCTTCCTGCGCTCGGCGCGGCTAATGGCGGCGGCAATTTACAACCAGTACACAGTCTTTTACACAGTTCTTCAGGCGCACAGTACCCGGTGTGACCGGGCACGAAATCCTGTTCGTGACGCCAAAGTTGACTCGCCCACCCCAGGGCTATGGGACACCCGGTGCCGGACCGGACTAGTCCGGTGGTAGTCAGTGGTGGCTGGGCCCGGCTCCGTGGCCCTGGTGGGTGTCAGTTGAATATGTGGCTTGAATTAAAGTTTGTGTTCGTGACGCCACCTGTGGTATGCGGCTACTAAGCCGCCGCTGCTGTGTGAGGCCTCCGGGATGATGTTATGGCAGCAATGGTAGTACTGCTCCCCACAGGTGGAGCAATGCCCGGGGCACGGTTGGTGTTTGTGGAAGTCTATGGTGCTGCGTGACTAACACGGTGCAGGGCCGACAAGCAATGAAAGAAACAGGCACAAACAGTAGTCTCTTTACCTTCTCCTCTTTTACTCGGCAGAAACTTAGTCCAGGGAGACCGTCACAGATGGTAAAGATGATCCGGCCGGCCTGGAAGTGCCTGGGGTGATCTTTGGCCAGTTGAGTATGAGGCCTACTCCTTAATCTTTCTCTGCTGTATTAGGACACTGCACTTTGGGTTTGCAATTGCCCTCTTGCTGCTGGGACTTGTTGTTCGTCCCCTTTTCTGTGTGGTAGACTGCGCAGGCCCTCTCTGGTGCTTCTCTGCTGGAGTCTACACCGGGCCCTTGGGATGCAGCTGTACCTTCAGATTGCTTCTGGGACAGGGGGCTTACAGCTCTCCTGCCCTCCGGATTCAGCTACCAGGGATGGATTTTATGCCCTGGCAACTACAGACTCCGATGTCCGAGTCCCTGCTGTGCCTCTCTGCTCCCCTTGCTTCACTGGGCCAAGCTATCCAAGCTCTAGGCCCCAGTTTACAAGGCAGCACTACTCTGCGTCTGCACTCTTTCACTCCTGTCTCCAGACTAACCACCACTTCCTCCTTCCAGCCAGACTTAAGGAATGCTCCCTGAAGTTCCAGGTTCAGAGCTCCCCCTGCTGGCCGGAGGGAGAACTGTGTTGAGTGTTAACTTACTGACCAATAGATCTCCCAATTACCTCCAGGCTCAGCATTAACCCTTTTGGGAGGGCAATGCTGTTGTGGCGACCAGGTCCTGGGGCGCCACACAGACATACCTGTTGTAGAAAGATCCGATGCTTGGTTGCAGAAATATCTTTAATCAAAGTTGCAGAAATGCCCTGCAGTTTGATTGACAGGTGCAACGGGGGTGGGCCTTTGCGGGTTGGGTCCTCCTCCAGCATCCTCCTGGCTTGCCCCCTTTTCTTTATTTGAAAGATCGTGCAGCTCCATCATTGCTGTTTCTGTCGGCACGTGCGCATTTCCACAGTAATGATGTCTTCATTAAAACGGCGCCGGAGACCGTGCATGCGCGTACCGCAAGCTCCAGCACCATTTTATTGAAGATACTGCGGTGAAGACTATGAGAGGCATCGGAGCGCACGCAGATTTTTTTGTTACATCTGCGCATGCGCCTTCACCGCTCATAGTCTTTAATAAAATGAAGCCAGAGATTGTGGTACGTGCATGTGCGGACTCCGGCGCCATTTTAATGAAGACATAATTACTGTGGCAATGTGTATGCGCCGCCAACAACAGCTATGGCGGCGCAATATTCAAATAAAGAAAAGGGGACAAGCCAGAGGATGCAGGAGGAGGAATAAACCCAGAGGACCCGACCCCCAAAGGCCCGGCCCGTTGCACCTGTCAATCAAAGTGCAGGGCATTTCTGCAACTTTGTTTAAAGATATTTCATCAACCAAACATCGGATCTCTCTATAACAGGTATGCCTGGATTCCGCATCTTACTGCCTCTATGGCACTGCCTTTACATCATATAGCAAAATCCTGCTGGTTGGTTTGCTTTAAGGCTTGAAGCTGCAAGATTGAACTCATCCTTTTATTGAATAAGGGTGCATCTGGGTGTTCAAATAAGGAGTCACTAATGTCATACTTCTTCTTTCAGAGTATACTAGTATGATTAGTATTACACATTTTCATCAATTCATGAGTAAGATGAAAAAAAATTATAAACAGCTTTTAATGGTTAAATAAAATAAATCTTACCTTACCAATACTCTACTGCTCATTTGCAAATGTTTACTTGATCCGTGACCATTTCTGTTCACCAGGGTTTAGTGATAGCATTTTGAACCTCAAAGCCTTTGGCACGGATGAGCCATTCTTATTCAGCACGGAGAGGTGATGATGGTGCAGCAGAGCAATCCTAGTGGAACAACGGAGGTGGATGTGGCAGAACTGAAGCAATGGCAACTAGAAGAGCAAAACTGGAACCACAAGAACCGATGAAGCAGAGTTGAAATGTGACTAATTGGCTGCAGCGATGACTTTGGTGGTGTTGATTTGCAGCCATGTTATCTCTGGAGCCGGGTATACTGGGAATATTAGGGAACAAAGGAGGTAGATGTGGCAGAACTGAAGCAATAGTAACTAAAGGAGCAAAACTGGAACCCCAAGAACCGATGAAGCAGAGTTGAAATGTGACCAATTGGCCGCAGTGATGACTTTGGTGGTGTTGTTTGCAGCCATATTATCTCTGGAGCCAGGTATACTGAAAGCATTAGGGGACAACAGAGGTAGATGTGGCAGAACTGAAGCAATAGCAACTAAAGGAGCCAAACTGGAACCCCAAGAACCGATGAAGCAGAGTTGAATTGTGACCAATTGGCTGCAGTGATGACTTTGGTGGTGTTGATTTGCAGCCATGTTATCTTTGGAGCCAGGTGAACTGGGAATATTAGGGAACCAAGGAGGCAGATGTGGCAGAACTGAAGCAATAGCAACTAAAGGAGCAAAACTGGAACCCCAAAACCGATGAAGCAGAGTTGAAAAGTGACCAATTGGCTGCAGCGATGACTTTAGTGGTGTTGATTTGCAGCCATGTTATCTCTGGAGCCAGGTGAACTGAGAATATTAGGGAACCAAGGAGGCAGATGTGGCAGAACGGAAGCAATAGCAACTAAAGGAGCCAAACTGGAACCACAAGAACCGATGAAGCAGAGTTGAAATGTGACCAATTGGCCGCAGTGATGACTTTGGTGGTGTTGATTTGCAGCCATGTTATCTCTGGAGCCAGGTGAACAGGCAATATTAGGGAACCAAGGAGGCAGATGTAGCAGAACTGAAGCAATAGCAACTAAAGGAGCCAAACTGGAACCCCAAGAACCGATGAAGCAGAGTTGAATTGTGACCAATTGGCTGCAGTAATGACTTTGGTGGTGTTGATTTGCAGCCATGTTATCTTTGGAGCCAGGTGAACTGAGAACATTAGGGAACAAAGGAGGCAGATGTAGCAGAACTGAAGCAATGCAACTAAAGGAGCAAAACTGAAACCCCAAGAACCGATGAAGCAGAGTTGAAATGTGACCAATTGGCTGCAGCAATGACTTCGGTGGTGTTGATTTGCCGCCATGTTATCTCTGGAGCCAGGTATACTGGGAATATTAGGGAACCAAGGAGGCAGATGTGGCAGAACTGAAGCAATAGCAACTAAAGGAGCCAAACTGGAACCCCAAGAACCGATGAAGCAGAGTTGAAATGTAACCAATATATCCAATTGGCTGCAGCGGTGACTTCGTAGGTGTTGATTGACAGCTGTGTTATCTCTGGAGTCTGGTATACTGAGAACATTAGGTGACAGAGGAGGTGTTGTCACACCGGTAGGAGATATGTAAGGGGATTATCACTCCATTTTGTTAAAAAATTCATAGGTTTGGACAGTCCCTTTAACAATATGACAGTAATCAACACACTGAGCAATAATGGGAATGGTCTTGCACAAGTATATAATAATGCAGAGAACCCTTCTTAGTGTTGACACAACATCTTAGTGACCATACCAGTTCACTCCAGACATTTGCAAATATAATGTCCTGATCTGTCCAAATATATTTTGTGGAAGCAACACCCATTTCTTTGTGGGATATGCCCATTCAAGCTACCCAGAAATGATATTGTAATCAGGTATGTTTACATAGGACTTTTCTACCATGGCATTCCTAAAGCAAACATTGCAAACCAGAACTGCTCTAACCCAGCAGAAGCCTAATAAAGACTGAGAGGAGCATGAAACAATTATGTAGTGTCTTCTGCCATACATTATTATGACACCCGGCATCTTAAGAAGCCCAGGTTGAAGCATCATTTTGCGTTAAGAGATATGGCCACATTATGGCTCCTTAGGTCTTCCATAAAGGTGTATGAGCTCTTCATGGTATATCTCTATGTCTTCAATTTCATACAAGGATATACAGTAGAGGCATATAAAGGTAGCATGCTCTTTATGATCTCCATAGGTAGATTTGCACTCACTCCCATAAGAATGTGGCTAACAATATGTTACTCACCTTGCTTCCTACTGCCCCCATCAACTTGGCTATCTGGTGTGGACCTGCTAAAGCACATGTGTGTGCGAAACGGTGAACGTCCGGCCTTTTTCACCAGCACCTTATTGTTCCCCCTCCTCTGCACGATGGTAACTACCGGAGATGTTATTTTATGAAGTTGATGGAACAAAGCATAACAATTTTTCCTTGGATTTGGTATGCCAGTATCTTTTTGGGATTCGGGTAGTGTCCATACCACCTTACCTATCTCCTGTCCCTACCTTATGGCACTTCCATGGTCCCCTAATGTGTTCACCTGGCTTCAGAGATGACACAACTACCAATCACTTGTTGTAGTGTAGCGCCCCTGAAGATATCAGGGTGCTGCAGGCAACTGCATCCTGTACCATAGGGTGCAGGGCCTACCCCCCATGGTTCCAGGTTCCCATCAGCAGTGTCACTGACATACGCACTACACATCCCAACCACACCTCACACCAGGGCTGGACAGACACACTAGTGGGTTGGTCAAGTTGGAGCACGGCCGCCCACCTAGGGGTCAGGCAGACTGGTGGGAGGGAAAAGAGAGAGTTGACTGTTAGCCCTCAAAGAGTGAGGAGCAGGGGAGTTGGAGCTCCCAGGGAGGTGACGGGTTGAGTCGCAGACGGTGGTACAGGACCACAGGAGTCAGGGGCTGGTATTAGGAACACTGGACAGGAGTGTAACAGACGAAGGCTAGGAGGACTGTTGGCACCAGAAAGCCCAGCTACCTTACCAGTACCGAGCACGGCGGGGTACAGGACCCTAGATCGGTGATGGTTTACCATTTGTGTTAGTGTCTGCTTAATCCACTTGATCCACCACCACAACTACCGCAGTGAGTAATCTGACCGCTGCACCCTGCTTCCCAAGGCCAAGCAAGCTACCCGTTCACCAAATCCCCACAATCCGGGGCTTTCCCTACCTAGGGATTAACACCTGGTTGCCCCACACCATCTGCCCCGGTACTCCCCTTTACCGCAACCCGCAGGTGGCATCATGGACATTTATCCCCTGTAAATACCCCCTTTACATTCGAGGTGGCCGCAAGCCCCCGGGTCCAGAGACCCTCGAGCCACAGCAACCTCGGATCCAAGCAGTTCGACTGCTGCTGGAGCGACACAGTACCACTTATATGTTCACACCAAGGAGGTCACCACTGCAGTCATTGACTGGATGTAGTGGACAAATCTCAACTCTGCCTCATCGGCTCCCATGGTTCCATTTAGACTCATCCAGTTGCCATTCCTTCCACATTTGCCTTTGTTGTTCTGCTGCACCAACACCATCTGTCCGTGCTGCAAAATACCTGCTCATCCACAACAAAGACTTCACTAACTATGACACACAGGTCATATCTTTCACATATTCTTATAGATTACCTGTGAAAAATCTCCATAGTTCCAAATCCATATCACACAAGGTTGTCTTCTGCTGGATCTACAAGGTCCTCCTGTAAGGGAAGGGACTGGAAACCCCGGGAAGGGAAGATGGTGACCCCTGATCGAACCTACTGCTGTTCCCTGGGGTCTTTCACCACCCTACATAGGTTAGGCACCTATGCACTGAGCCGGATACCTCACCCTGGCTGATCCTGAAGAAGGCCCTAGGTAGGGAGCGGATACCTGACCAAAGGTATCCCTAGTGCTGGACCCTAAATAGGGAACAGATGAAATGAGCTGCTCGTCAACCCCACTAAACAACTATAGACGACACAAGGAGGACACACAGGGGGGAAAAGCATGAACTACTTATCTACAGATGACAAAAGCAGGAGTTCAGCAAAATTTTGAGCAATGATACCACAGAGGAGTACAAGCCACCTGCTTGCAACCAAGACTTGAATGAACTGAAAATATCACCAGCACCAGTCCAAGGAAGGAAGGGAGTATATAAGCACCAAGATAATGCTGATGATCAGCAGCTGGGGGGAAGGCGAGCTCCTGCTGGGTCCAAAAGGGGGAAAGATGAATCCAGCAGGCATGCGAAAGATGGAACAATGGAAAGTCACGGAGCATTCTGTGCAGCCAAATTCTGTGACCTTCTATGGCCAGAAACCAGAACCAGAGACCAGGACTGGTACTGTGACCCGATGCACATGCACGCAGAGATTTCTAATGGTGGATGCTTTTTTATTTTATCTGTTAAATCCCCTCCCCCGACATTGAATTTTGCTAAGGCTAAGAAGATAGCAAAGTGCAAGAAAGGTATGAAGCAAACGTTTAGAATGCCCAGAGGACAACAGTCAGAAAGAAATCAAAACGTACAATTGTAACTGTATATGTTCTGTCAAATATCCCATTCTGGGATGATAGCCAAGATTCTGAAGAGGCAGCTTGTAAAACAGCACAAACAAGTAGTGGTGTAGCAACTATGTATTAGAAGCAGTCTCTATATTAACCATTGAGAAAGTGGCCACTGCATGTTTGTTCATCTTAAAGTGAACCTGAACGTGCCGTTTGATCAGTGCCTTCATGTAATAGAGCAGGAGGAACCGACCGTCGGTGAAGTCACTGCTATTCCAATATTTAGGAGTCCAGTGGGCGGTCCTACTCCATGATTGACAGTCTTCTCCAGCATCCCACCCCAATCATGACCCACCTAGCCTGCATCTATAGTCCTGATGAGGCTGGTGCACTTACTCTGTAAATCCACGTCAGGATGCATTATTAGTAGCTAGTAAAAATACCATGGTCACTACCCTAACGTCTAAATGGACAGTTTGCCGCCTAATTTCGAGCCCCTTGTACAGATATTTTGGAACCATAACCTGTTCTTATGTTTTGATCCATCATAAATGTAGTAATGTCACCCAGTGTGTCTCCAAAGGTCTCATATTAATTCTCCAGGTCAGGCCTTAAGTAGAAGCAGATTGTGCTGAGGGTCAGAGTGACCTGGCATGCTATTTCTTAAGTATTAGGTAACTTTTTAGGGGTTAAAAAAACAACACTGATCTTGAGAGCGATTTATGGTACATTCATATAGAGAGAGGTATCTTAATGTTTAAAGGGAATCTGTCAGCAGGGTTTTGCTATGGAATCTGAGGACAGAATGAGGTAGGGGCTGATGCACTGATTTTAGCGATGTGTCACTTATTATGATGTTTGTTGTTGTTTCAATACAATGAGTGTTTTATCAGCAGGAGATTATCATTGCCCGGAATAGGTGTCGCCTGCCTCCTGGTCCAACCGCGTACACAGAAAACTGCCAATCAGTGGTGTGGGCGGGGTTTCACAGACTAGGTGTCTCCTGCCTCCTGGTCCAACCCTATACACTACACAGAAAGCTGACAATGAGTGGTGTGGGCGAGGTTCCATAGACTAGGTGTCTCCGGCCTCCTAGTCCAACCCCGTACACAGAGGGCTGCCAATCAGTAGTGTGGGCGGGGTTGCCCAGACTAGCTGTCTCCTGCCTCCTGGTCCAACCCCGTACAAAGAAAGCTGCCAATCATTGGTGTGGGCACGGTTGCCCGGACTAGGTGTCTCCTGCCCCCTGATCCAACCCTATACACAGAGAGCTGCCAATCAGTGGTGTGGGCAGGGTTGCCCGGATTAGGTGTCTCCTGCCTCCTGGTCCAACCTTGTACATAGAAAGCTGCCAATCATTGGTGTGGGCATGGTTGCCTGGGCTAGGTGTCTCCTGCCCCTAGTCCAATCCCATACACAGAAAGCTGCCAATCAGTGGTGTGGACGGGGTTAGCTTTCTGAGCTTTACGATATCTAAAAACTCTGATTGTGTCACAACCACTGCACTCAGTAAACTAAGTGATACATCATTGGATGTATCTCTTTCTGTACGTTATGCTGCTTTCAGGTGAGGTGACATATTCCCTTTAAAAAAATGACCCCATTCAGAAAGGAACTGCTGCAGGAACCTGCTCTATCTCTCCAGGAAAATTACAAACATTATGATGGAAACTTGACGGACCCCAATAAATTCCATGGGAGTGTAGGGCCATACTGTATGGAGTAGACACACCGGACCACAATGTAACATCACCACCACTACCAAAGGCTCATCTGGTGACAACAGTGGCTGATGTATAGCGCTCTCCTTCACGTCTCCAACGTCATAATTTCTGCTCAGCATGAATTGACTTTCATCAGTGAACAGCACTGAGGCCACTGGTCAATCGTCCAGCGTAGATAACACCTGTGCCTGGTGGTGCGGTCAGGTACCTTGCAGGTAATCTAGCATGCAGACCACGCTGAAGTAAATGGTATGAATGGGCTGACGTGACACTTGGTGCCTCTCACCTCCCTTAAAAGTTCCTGGAGTTGTGTGGCATTTATCATCCAGTTCTGAAGGGCATTGTTCAAAATTAAGTGGTTATCAGTGTGGGATATGACCAAAGAACGTCTACTTCTCTGCCTTTCTGTGACTCTTCCAGTCTCTCTGTGACTCTGTATAACCTATTGATGACACTCTGCGACGCGCTAAGCACAGTAGCTAATTCTCTACCTTTCTGTGACTCTTCCAGTCTCTCTGTATCTCTGTACAACCTGCTGGTGACACTCTGTGACTCTCTAAGCTCAGTGGCCACTTCTCTGCCTTTCTGTGACTCTTCCAGTCTCTCTGTGTCTCTGTACAACCTGCTGGTGACACTCTGTGACACTCTAAGCTCAGTGGCCACTTCTCTGCCTTTCTGTGACTCTCCCAGTCTCTCTGTGTCTCTGTACAACCTGCTGGTGACACTCTGTGACACTCTAAGCTCAGTGGCCACTTCTCTGCCTTTCTGTGACTTTTCCAGTCTCTCTGTGTCTCTGTACAACCTGCTGGTGACACTCTGTGACACTCTAAGCTCAGTGGCCACTTCTCTGCCTTTCTGTGACTCTCCCAGTCTCTCTGTGTCTCTGTACAACCTGCTGGTGACACTCTGTGACACTCTAAGCTCAGTGGCCACTTCTCTGCCTTTCTGTGACTCTCACAGTCTCTCTGTGTCTCTGTACAACCTGCTGGTGACACTCTGTGACACTCTAAGCTCAGTGGCCACTTCTCTGCCTTTCTGTGACTCTTCCAGTCTCTCTGTGTCTCTGTACAACCTGCTGGTGATACTCTGTGACACTCGAAGCTCAAAGGCCACTTCCGTCTGAGAACATCCTGCTTGAAGCTTCGCAATGGCTAATCATTCTTAGGTGTTGCCTTGGTCTCATTATGTCAAAATGTGAACAGCATGATGAGAAGTACAGTTTAACGCCAATTTTAATTTAACCCTGATTCATGGATCAAACACCTGTTGTGAATTTTGCCATTAAGCTCCTTGTTAGAGAACAGCAAGTTGTGCAAAAAATACTAAAAAATTGAACAGTTGGACCTGTGCATCCGAACGTTTAGAGACCTGAAAAGGTCAGACGGCATTGTAGGATCATCCTGAAATTTCCCCCAAAAGCCAAATATTCCTAACTTTTTGTGTGTAGTGTATATACACTGTGCTATGACTGCTCTGGTTGCCTCAAACAACCCAATCTATATGAAATCACCAGTTCTTCCAAACCGTTACATGCTGACTATGGATTGTCACATTTTCCTCTGGCAATCTGCATTACATTATAGCTGCTCAAATCCCTTACATGACATATTTGCAGTCTTCACTGTATTTTTTGGATTGCCTACAAAACCCAGAGGACCATTATTACTGGTTAAATGGTGCTTGTGAATGGTATCTAAAACGTATAACTAATTATTAAAAGCTGAAATGCGACATTTGAATGACACATACAGTACAGACCAAAAGTTTGGACACACCTTCTCATTCAAAGAGTTTTCTTTATTTTCATGACTCTAAAAATTGTAGATTCACATTGAAGGCATCAAAACTATGAATTAACACATGTGGAATGAAATACTTAAAAAAGTGTGAAACAACTGAAAATATGTCTTATATTCTAGGTTCTTCAAAGTAGCCACCTTTTGCTTTGATTACTGCTTTGCACACTCTTGGCATTCTCTTGATGAGCTTCAAGAGGTAGTCACCGGAAATGGTTTTCCAACAGGTCTTGAAGGAGTTCCCAGAGATGCTTAGCACTTGTTGGCCCTTTTGCCTTCACTCTGCGGTCCACCTCACCCCAAACCATCTTGATTGGGTTCAGGTCTGGTGACTGTGGAGGCCAGGTCATCTGGCATAGCACCCCATCACTCTCCTTCTTAGTCAAATAGCCCTTACACAGCCTGGAGGTGTGTTTGGGGTCATTGTCCTGTTGAAAAATAAATGATGGTCCAACTAAACGCAAACCGGATGGAATAGCATACCACTGCAAGATGCTGTGGTAGCCATGCTGGTTCTGTATGCCTTCAATTTTGAATAAATCCCCAACAGTGTCACCAGCAAAGCCCCCCCACACCATCACACCTCCTCCTCCATGCTTCACGGTGGGAACCAGGCATGTAGAGTACATCCATTCACCTTTTCTACAAAGACACGGTGGTTGGATCCAAAGATCTCCAATTTGGACTCATTAGACCAAAGCACAAATTTCCACTGGTCTAATGTCCATTCCTGTGTTCTTTAGCCCAAACAAGTCTCTTCTGCTTGTTGCCTGTCCTTAGCAGTGGTTTTCTAGCAGCTATTTTACCATGAAGGCCTGCTGCACAAAGTCTCCTCTTAACAGTTGTTCTAGAGATGAGAAGGTGTGTCCAAACTTTTGATCTGTACTGTATATGTCAGTATTATACTGCGCCTGACTGTGTACGGTATTATATTCGTACAGCAACTGACAAGGGTAAAAAAAAACCTGCAACTGAGCCTGCTGGTTACTGTACAGACTACTGATCCCATCGCCACCGTCCCTAGAGGTTCTTGTGGGAATTGGAATAGCCCTGACCACAGACTAAACGATGGCAACTTGAACCAACTCTGTCTGATCAGCCATCGAGCACTTCACGTTCCTCCTAAGGAACCGGAGGGCAGGGCAGAGAGCAAATGACCTACAGAAAGGAAGGTGTTGCGAAGTAGAAAGTGATCCCAGAGTGAGCAGGACAAATCAGAAAATACCAGAGATGGTGGATATTGCTAAAGAATATACCACCTATATACTGGCAACAAACAGAAGATAGGTGCAGAGTGGAGAACATAAACAGCAGAGAGAGGTATCCTAGCTGGTCTTCCACTGATTGGCAGCAACTAACAGCAGTATGGCTGGAAATCCAACTGAGAATATTCCTAGTATGAGGAAAGAATCTAAAGCCACACCCGAAAAGTGACTGGGCAGACAATTGAGTAAATTAATAAACCTGTCACCCTAACAGAACTAAACCAAGGATAACAGAAACTAAACAGCGGAAGAAAAGGTGTATCTACTGTAGTCAACCGGACAGAAAAGCCAACCACAGACTCAAGGGTTCAATTCCAGATGCATGACAGGTATATTAGTAACTGGACCTTCTCGGAGAACATGGGTTATAATAATTATATGGGGAAACATATAATTCACAACAAGATTGAAGGACTCCAAAGTATCATTTACACATCTGTCTTTCCCGTAGTTGTTCTTAACATATACCCATTATAGTTTTGGGGCTGTTAAAATGTCCATGTTTCTTTTTGGATTAAATGTTCACAAAAAAAGATAGAGACATGTCCATGTCAATATTTTGAGTGGCTATCATTATTTTCAAGCACTGTCTTAACTCACTTGGGCAAGGAGTTCACTATATTACTATATCTTCACATGAGCCACTGTATTCTCTTCCATCCTCTATGACGACATCACGGAGCTGGTGGATGTTATAGACCTTGCGCTTCTCCACCTTCCATTTGAGGAGGTACCACAGATGCTCTATAGAGTTTAGGTCTGGAGACACTTGGCCAGTCCAGCAGTTTAACCCTCAGTTTCTTTAGCAAGGCAGTGGATGTCCTGGAGGTGTGTTTGGAGTTGTTATTATATTGGAATACTGCCATGTGGCCCAGTTTCCGAAAAGTGGGGATCATGCTCTGCTTCAGTATCTCATAGTTTTTCGTTTGTGAACCCTCCCCATACACACCTATTGCCAATCCACATTATACGCATATATAGCCTGGGTCTCAGCGTCCCATACACGGTAAGTTTTTTAACTGCATGAGAGGACACACACAAGCTAGGGACCCCAACGTAGAGAAATACTTTGGCGTAGTGTTGGGGCTCTTCTGCATTGATCAATTCAGTAGCTAAATTTCTCTTTATTCATATATTCATGGCAGTAATGCAGGTTCCATTTTTCACATTTCATTCTAACAAATAGCTATTGAATTTTTCATGTCAGTATTCACACAGCAGTTTCTGCTATTCCATGTATTCCCCTTCCATAGTCACTGGTGTGCATACCTTATCTCCCCATAGTGATGTTTTTTAGTTTTTTTGCACCCAGTTCAGACATAGAATGGAGTTCCAAACGTTATTCCTTAATGTCAGTATCTCATAGTACATGTTTGCATTCACTGTTCTCTCAGTAAACTGTAGCTCCCAACAGTGAGCAGCACTCATTCAGCCCCAAACCATGACACTCCAACCACCATGCCTGACTGTAGGCAGGAGACACTTGTCTTTATACTTCTCACCTAGTTGCCACCACACACGCTTAACACCATCTGAACCAAATAACTTTATCTTGGTCTCATCAGACGACAGGACGGTTCCAGTAATCTTACAGTAAAGTTTGCGGGATTTCTCGTGCATCATCTTTAGAAGAGGCTTCCTTCTGGGATGACAGTCATGCAGACCAATGTGATGCAGTGTACGGTTTATGGGTTGAACACTGACAGGAAGACCTCCACTCCTGTAACCTCTGCAGCAATGCTGGCAGCACTCCTACATCCATTTTGAAAAGACGACCTCTGGATATGACGCTGAACACATGTACTCATTCAATGCCGAGTCTTTGAGGAGTTTATGGTGGGTATATCTCTAAATTCCCCATCAAAAACCACTTGGAAAATACAAATTATTAATTTATATGGGAAATATACTTTGTTATTTAACTCATTATTTTTTTTTTCCTAAAGAGGTTTTAAAATACCCCGGTTGGAAAAATAAAGTACAGTGGAATCAGCTCCAAAATAGGCATTGCCAAATCAAAAGGCTGCAAAGAACAATTTAGAAAAAAGTTCCTTTAGGGTTATAGAGGTTGAACACTACTTTTACAATGATGTGCTATCCTTAAGTCCTTTTTCACGTAACGACATCGCTAACGAGATATCGTTGGGGTCACAGAATTCGTGACTCACATCCGGCCTCGTTAGCGACGTCGTTGCGTGTGACACATACAAGCGAGTGTTAACGATCAAAAATAATCACCTAATCGCTGATCGTTGACACGTCGTTCATTTTCATAATATCGTTGATCATTGTGGACGCAGGTTGTTCGTCATTCCTGACGCAGGAACTACGAACAACAACGTACCTGTGTCCACCGGCAACGAAGTGGGTGTGTCTTTCCTTCGGCTGCTCTCCTCCCCTCCGCTTCTATTGGATGCCTGTCATGTGACGTCGCTGTGACGCCGCACGAACCGCCCCCTGAGAAAAGAGGGGGTTCGCCGGCCACAGCGACGTCGCTAGGCAGGTAAGTATGTGTGACGGGTACTAGCAATATTGTGCGCCACAGGCAGCGATTTGCCCGTGACGCACAAACGACGGGGGCGGGTGCGATCGGCAGCGACATCGCTAGCGATGTCGCTGTGTGTAAATGGGCCTTTAGGATAGGTCAACAATGTACAATACCCCACAAGTATAATGGAAGTCAATGGGGAACACAAGCATTTTTAGGGGAAATCTTCTGGAAAAATGCTCAATTTCCCCATTGACTTCCATTATACTTGGTACACGAGTCAAGCCCATCTGACCATTAACTGCTCATTACCAGCACTGAGCCCCCAAGCAGGGTAGTGCCCACTCATCACCAATATGCACCCATTGAGTTTCATGGGGGTCTGATCTAAAAAATAAATCAGAATAGTCAGTGTAATATATATTTTATGCATGGGCCATCTATCTGTCTGTGTGTAAAAGTATTTATGTGAACCAGTCATTCACCTGCATTTATCCCTGTGAGGACCATTTGACAGCATAAGGACTGAAAATTCATTCATCTGAACGAGAATCAAAAGCTTCTATACATGATAAAGTTGGCCAAATTCCTAATGTGAATGACTTCCCCATGACATACAATGTTAGGGAGAAAGAATCCTCCGGAAGTGTGGATTCAGATACCGGATCCTTTTGTTCTCCTGCAGCTTTCTCCTACTACAAAAACATGAAGGCTCGGCCAAGCCAAACGTTCATGAAGGTTATGGAGTTGGGAAAGTAAGTTGTCAGCCACATAGCTAAGGCCGGGTCACCATCGCATTTTAGCCAAATGTCATTGCCTCTGTTGGGTCCTCCTTCTGAAGCTCTAAAAATTCAGGTAGGAGCGTAATGATCATGATCGCAGAGATCCAATGGGTTCCGGAGCAAGATTAAGGGGCACTTTGCACACTATGACATTGCAAGCCGATGCTTGCGATGCCGAGCGCGATAGTCCCCGCCTCCGTCGCAGGTGCGATATCTAGTGATAGCTGCCGTAGCGAACATTATCCCTACGGCAGCTTCACATGCACTCACCTGCCCTGCGACGTCGCCCTGGCCGGCGAACCGCCTCCTTATTAAGGGGGCGGGTCGTGCGGCGTCATAGCGATGTCACACAGCAGGCGGCCAATAGAAGCGGAGGGGAGGAGATGAGCGGGATGTAAACATCCCGCCCACCTCCTTCCTTCCGCATAGCCGGCGTGAGGAACAACATCGTAACATCGGTCCTTCCGAAATTATGGAAATGACCGACGCTACACCGATGATACGATTTCGACTCTTTTGCACTCGATAATCGTATCAAAAAGGATTTGCACATTACGATATCGACTGCGATGCCGGATGTGCGTCACTTTCGATTTGACCTCACCGACATCGTTGCTGCGATGTCGTAGTGTGCAAAGTGCCCCTTAGTTCTGGGCTCAGATCCAAATCTTGAACCATTGCCCATTGGACTCTAGTTATGGCATTGAATACAGGCATATTCGCCAACAGAGCCACTGACTTTAAAGGAAATCTGTCAGTATGATCAACCCTCCTAAGCCGTCTGTCTATATGGGCAGTTGGTCATAGGAAGCTGAATAAAATGATTCCTTGATATCTGTGATCCGATGTCTGTTTCCAGAGAACTCTATGTTTTTCTTAATATGTAAATGAGCTGTTAAGATCTATGGGCCGGACACTGATCTTCCTGAGAATCTGCCTCCAGAGATTATTTTTAGTGAAAAGGACTGTTACCCATGTGAGACATGTAGATCAGGAGAGCGACTGTCAGTCATTACATGTCTCACATTGGTAATGTCCCCTTTCATTTTAAATAATCTCTGGAGGCAGATTCTCAGGGAGATCTATGTCCAGCCCAAAGATCTTAACAGTTTATTTATAGATTAACAAAAATGTGGATTTTTCTGTTATAAGACATCGGATCGCAGATATCAAGGCATCATTTTATTCAGCTTCCAATGACCTGCGGGTCCATATAGACATCTAGAGGCCCCGTTACATGCAACGACATATCTAACGATATATCGCCGGGATCACGGATTCCGTGACGCACATCCGGCATCGTTAGTGATGTTGTTGCGTGTGACACCAACGAGCGGCCGTTAACGATGGAAAATACTCACCAAATCGTTCATGGTTGACATGTCGTTCATTTTCAAAAAATCGTTGGTCGTTGTGGACGCAGGTTGTTCGTCGTTCCTGAGGCAGCACACATGGTGTGACACCTCGGGAACGACCAACAACACCTTACCTGCGGCCGCCGGCAATGAGGAAGGAAGGAGGTGGGCGGGATGTTACAGCCGCTCATCTCCGTTCCTCCGCTTCTATTGGGCGGACGCTTAGTGACGCCGAACGAACCGCCCCCTTAGAAAGGAGGCTATTCGCCGGCCACAGCGATGTCGCTAGGCAGGTAAGTCCGAGTGACGTCTCCTTACGATATTGTGCGCCACAGGCAGCGATTTGCCCGTGACGCACAAATGACGGGGGCGGGTATGCTCGCTAGCGATATCGCTGCGTGTAAAGCCCCCTTTAGGAGGGTTGCTCCTACTGACAGATCCCCTTTAATTAACAGTCTCTTTGTGTTCTGTCTGATCTAATTTTTGGAAGCATCTGTGTTTTTTGAAAAGGGCACAAAAATAAGTAAGAAGTGGACATTGTTCGAACAGTATCAAATTTTTGGGCACGTTGCTTTGCCTTATGGTTAACATAATTTTATACACATAATTTTTAACTGAAACAGTTTAGTAAATTTGGCACCTTCATACCCCTCCTCTCTGCCACATCCTGTTTCCTAGACAACTTTCAAATCTGTTTACGCAAATACAAAAAGTATCTAACACACAATACATTATGTATTCCATCATCGTTTTGGCACAGAATTGTGCCACATTGCTTCCAAAACTGGCTAGTGCCATAGAGTTTCCACTTGTTTGTTGCATTATAGAGTATTAAAAGTTGTTTAGAAAACATTCTCCAGTGTAGGAAACCCTGTTCTATGAGCTCTGCAATCCAAATAGTGGCCAGGTCTGCATGTAGGTGCAGGACCCTGTTCCATAGGTGTCAGCAGCACAAGTGGTTGCTCCACAGTGAGAGGCTCTGTGTGCACACAGGCAGGCAGCAGGCTTGTAGCCCTGGGCAGGGCAGGCTCAGCCTACTCTCCAGGATTGGACACAGACACACCCATACTGTGCAGTATAGCAGCCCTGCCCTGCCTGCACTCATCACTTAGCTCTGCTTACCCAAGGCAGACCAGAGCCGCTGGCTCCCTGCACGCATTGTGCCAGCCAAGGACCACACAGGTAACCAGCCTGCATGCGCCTCTGTATACAGCCCATTGCAGGACCCTCTTGGAGCTCAGGAACTCTCTGCTTTCTTTCTTCTGAACTTTTTTGCTCAAGTTTCAGGACTTTTTTTTTCTTTGTGCTTTTACTTAGTGTTATCTCTGCTCTTCTAGAGGATGGTATATATGATTCTGCTGTATATATGCGATCTGAGCAACTGCTTTATATATATTTTTTTAAAAGTATCAGTATTTCTGCACCTTTCCATGCGCTGGAGCTTGTGCGCAAATACTTTTCTCTGTGCGCAATCCAGTGTGCAGGGCATATACAGGGGTCTATGATTCTGCTGTATACAGGGATACATGATTCTGCTGTATACAGGGATACATGATTCTGCTGTATACAGGGGTATATGATTCTGCTGTATACAGGGGTATATGATTCTGCTGTATACAGGGGTATATGATTCTGCTGTATACAGGGGTATATGATTCTGCTGTATACAGGGGTATATGATTCTGCTGTATACAGGGGTATATGATTCTGCTGTATACAGGGGTATATGATTCTGCTGTATACAGGGGTATATGATTCTGCTGTATACAGGGGTCTATGATTCTGCTGTATACAGGGGTCTATGATTCTGCTGTATACAGGGGTCTATGATTCTGCTGTATACAGGGGTCTATGATTCTGCTGTATACAGGGGTCTATGATTCTGCTGTATACAGGGATACATGATTCTGCTGTATACAGGGATACATGATTCTGCTGTATACAGGGATACATGATTCTGCTGTATACAGGGGTATATGATTCTGCTGTATACAGGGGTATATGATTCTGCTGTATACAGGGGTATATGATTCTGCTGTATACAGGGGTATATGATTCTGCTGTATACAGGGGTATATGATTCTGCTGTATACAGGGGTATATGATTCTGCTGTATACAGGGGTATATGATTCTGCTGTATACAGGGGTATATGATTCTGCTGTATACAGGGGTCTATGATTCTGCTGTATACAGGGGTCTATGATTCTGCTGTATACAGGGGTCTATGATTCTGCTGTATACAGGGGTCTATGATTCTGCTGTATACAGGGGTCTATGATTCTGCTGTATACAGGGGTCTATGATTCTGCTGTATACAGGGGTCTATGATTCTGCTGTATACAGGGGTCTATGATTCTGCTGTATACAGGGGTCTATGATTCTGCTGTATATAGGGGTCTATGATTCTGCTGTATATAGGGGTCTATGATTCTGCTGTATATAGGGGTATATGATTCTGCTGTATATAGGGGTATATGATTCTGCTGTATATAGGGGTCTATGATTCTGCTGTATATAGGGGTATAGGATTGTGCTGTATACAGGGGTATAGGATTGTGCTGTATATAGAGGATATGAGTCTGCTGTATATAGAGGGTATATACAACTGTTTTATATTTATTTTTGTAAAAGTATGTTTTTCTGCACCTTTCCATGCGCTTTAATTGTGCGCAAATACTTTTTTCTCTGTGCGCAATCCAGTGTGCAGGGCATATATGGGGATCTAAGATACTGCTGTATATATGAATCTATGACTCTGCTGTATATAGAAGATATATACAACTGTTTGTTTATTTACTTATGTTTTGTAAAAAGTATCCGTTTTCCCACTTGGGAGTGTAATAGACGTCTACGCCTTTCTGTGCGCCCACACTTTTCTCTGTGTGCAAGGCACATATAGGAAGAAGTCTGGTGGATTTTCCTTACCTGTGGCTACAATTGTATATATGTGTCTGTATCACCCCCTACATCTTCTATTGTATGCAAGATAAACCTACTCTTTGCCTTTGCATTATTGGCCATGTTTGCTTTGGACTGGATTCTGTGGCTATTACAACACAGAGGTTTGAGGCACCACACCCTCCTCCCCTGGTGGAGATTTTGGAATGAAGGGGGGAGATGGTGGAATATATAGAAATACCTTTTATAAAATACATATTTATATCTATATTTTTTGTTTTCTGATGAATGTCTGACTTGTTTACTAAGCTTTAGAACATAACTGATGCTGCTTTTGTATACTATTGAAATGCTCTCCATAGACCTACAGTATGTTAACAGTGTAATTAATAATTCATTAAATGGCAGTTACAATGGTAATGTTGATGTGCACCTAAAGTGCCCAGCATGTTCCCCTGGAAGGGAGGGGTTCACCTCCTGGATTCTGATTGGCAGAAACCCATCACTCAAAAGTTTGGGGTGTGAATGCCATGAGAGCTGTAATCAGAGAATAAAAAAAGGTGTGGTGCCTACTCAAAGTGCCTAGGGAAGTTCTTCCACCTTGGCCAAAGTGATCTAGGAAGTTTTCTGGTGAGAAGTGAAGTTGTTGTTTAACACATACTTTAATGAGTTAACGCTTTTTGGAAAGGTGATGGCAACTATGGGGGCTTTAATTTGTCCAATTAAAAGTTTCTAAAAACTTTTTTGGAACTTGTGCTGAGGGTAGCAGTTGATAAGCTTTAGATGGGATGCATTAGCGCTGAAAACATTCCTTCACCCTCATAAAACTTCTTGGCAACTGGTGCTCTATGGAAATAGGGGTGTGCTAAAAGGGGGGGGGGGGGAGGTTCAGGCTAAAAATTTTAGTCTGTATATTTCTGTAGTCATGATGTGACTAAAAGCTCAGCGTGAGTATTGGTTTCCTCACTGCTCTGTATATTATGGCTCTCCTCTGTATATTGCAGTTCTCTGGGTGTGTCTGGAAGTACTGGCCCCTGTCCAGAATCCTTCAGGAATGTTGGTTTGGGAGCAGAGTGACTCACAGCAGTTCTGTAGTCTGAGAAGAGAAGGGGGGGCAGGAGGGAGAGGAGGAGGGGCGGCAGGAATTCACATGGGGAACCCACTCTAGGGCTGCACACGTGTATGTCACTATAGGTGTAAATATATAGCTGCATCTGTTTTCTACCCTGTCCATAAGTCAAAGCGGAAGAATTTGAAGAAGCTCAGCTATCTTGCTTTATCTTTTTCCTGTACAAGAATTTAAAGTGCTCTTCAAAAACCTATACAGGTGTGGTGCACGTCTATCCTCTAAATTATAGGTATACGTAGCATATAATCTCTGGGTAGACACTCAATAACATAGTCCAACAAAAAAAAAAAAGTTCTACCAGTTGTGATCCTGGAAAAAAAAAAGATGCAACTATATTTATTAGCATGAATTTATTGTATAGTGCAATATATATTGTATATAGTATGGGGGATGCAACTCCCTCCCCCCCCAAAAAAAAATAATAGGTGTTTAACTTGTCCTATAATTTTTTTTTTTTTCAGGCATGCAATACATGACTGACGTGTACACATGCACTCGGACTGGCCCACTGGGGAGCAGGGGAATTCCCAGGTGGGCCACTGAGTAGTATTTGGCACCATGACATTATTCACAATGTATAGAAAAAAGCAGCATCTCCTCATTCACTCAACAAATTACCCAGAGCATTACTATATAAAAGCACAGATAAATTTGCTTCTGATAAATTACAGGGCAGCACAGTGGTTTGGCGGTTGCCCCTGTTGGGGTGGCTCGGCGGTTGGCCCCTGTTGGGGTGGCTCGGCGGTTGGCCCCTGTTGGGGTGGCTCGGCGGTTGGCCCCTGTTGGGGTGGCTCGGCGGTTGGCCCCTGTTGGGGTGGTTCGGCGGTTGGCCCCTGTTGGGGTGGTTCGGCGGTTGGCCCCTGTTGGGGTGGTTCGGCGGTTGGCCCCTGTTGGGGTGGCTCGGCGGTTGGCCCCTGTTGGGGTGGCTCGGCGGTTGGCCCCTGTTGGGGTGGCTCGGCGGTTGGCCCCTGTTGGGGTGGCTCGGCGGTTGGCCCCTGTTGGGGTGGTTCGGCGGTTGGCCCCTGTTGGGGTGGCTCGGCGGTTGGCCCCTGTTGGGGTGGCTCGGCGGTTGGCCCCTGTTGGGGTGGCTCGGCGGTTGGCCCCTGTTGGGGTGGCTCGGCGGTTGGCCCCTGTTGGGGTGGTTCGGCGGTTGGCCCCTGTTGGGGTGGTTCGGCGGTTGGCCCCTGTTGGGGTGGTTCGGCGGTTGGCCCCTGTTGGGGTGGTTCGGCGGTTGGCCCCTGTTGGGGTGGTTCGGCGGTTGGCCCCTGTTGGGGTGGCTCGGCGGTTGGCCCCTGTTGGGGTGGCTCGGCGGTTGGCCCTGCAGTCTTGCAGCACTGGTGTCCTGGGTTCAAATCCCTCCGAGGACAACATCTGCAAGGAGTTTGTATGTTCTCCCATGTTTGTATGGTTTCCACCGGGTCCTCCAGTTTCCTCCCACACTCCAGACATACAGATAAGGACTCTTGATTGTGAGCCCCAATGGGGACAGTGTTGATGTATGTAACGCACTTTAGAATTAATTGCGTTATGTAAGTGACTAAATGTGTGAATGGGGCTAATGTAACATTTGCATGTAGCTGTCCAGTGGGCCCCTAGAGTCAATGGTGGGTCCATGGAAGTTCAGCCTGACAATGCACGCGCGCACACAATATTAATACATGCCAAATAGAAGATGTTGGCAATGCAAAGTTTTGCAGAAGTGTGTACTTTCAAAAAGCAGCATCCAGTGATGTGTAACTTCTCTGTCCTAATCTGATAATCCTGAAGAAGGGGAGAGCAAGATTCAGGGTGTGGTTCTGCCAATGAGTAACCCTATGAGTTACAAATCTCATGTTACAAGTACACGTCTAATGGGGTGAACGGAGTCATAAAGTCATCTTGCTGGACATTACTCAGACCCTAAATATATCTAGTGTATAATATAACTACAAATCCTAGAACAGAATGCGGCAACTCACTCCATTACGTGCAAAAATATCCTTTATTCTGCGTTATTGCAGACAAAATACAGGAGCATGGGGAGAGAGGGGGTGCAGAGGACGGTGAACGGACGACAGCCTGTTTCGCGCTGACACGCGCTTTGTCGAGTCCTGAATATAACTACATATAGTGCAATATCTACTCCAGGGTCACTAAACTTTTATAAGCAGCCGTGAAGTTACGTCGTCTTTAACATCAGCGTGTAGTTGGACACTGTATCCTGTGGGGTTTTCACACGCCCATTTTCTTTAATTGATATATGAGATACTATTTTTCATGATTTGGATGTAGCACAAGGCTATAAAAACTATATTAGCAAGGTTTCAATGTAATGCCTTGTGTGATGAGGCATAGGAATGAGTCACGCTGCAAGGCTGAATGGAGCCTTAATTTTGGCATTGTTCTACCTCGCCCTCGATAAATACAATAACTCATATTGCCTAATCCATATCTTCGTTCAGTGCTTGTTTGCAGGATCATTCATGTAGCAAGTCTCTTATCTGCTAAACCATAATACAACCGTTCTTATTTGGAATAGACACTTCAGATATAGTAAAATGTCTTTGTTTCTCCTCCAATCGGTTACTTATTGGAGCTTGTTTGACCCTAAATTGAGCAACCAGAGAGAGGTTTGTGTGTGTTGAGAAGCAGCAACACATAGATTTAGATATTCCATTTTTTTTCCAATAGAACACATTCGTGAATGGATCATAAAACACTTGATTTGTGCCACACAGTGGCTGTGTGGCCATCAGCCGTCCATTGAGTGGCTGTGTGGCCATCAGCCGTCCATTGAGTGGCTGTGTGGCCATCAGCCATCCATTGAGTGGCTGTGTGGCCATCAGCCGTCCATTGTGTGGCCATCAGCCGTCCATTGAGTGGCTGTGTGGCCATCAGCCGTCCATTGAGTGGAAAATACGCTTTCCAACATGTGTAGCTTGAAGCAGCAAAGTATTTTTACTGGTTTTCCACCATTTTAATAAATTCCTTCTGCAAAGTGGGCCAACTTCAGTATAAAGTCTATCGGCAAAACCTCATGATTCCATAAATATGATTCAACTCTACAGGTTGTGCAATGACTGGAGATGACAATCATTATCATCTGACAGCCAAGGATTGTTTGACCATAATTAAGCTTTTCTACTGGTGACTTCTCCAAGGCTACATTCATATGTCCAATAATCATCCATAAGAACGGATCCAGCAACCATGCATTGACTGGATCCGTTCTAACGGGTGATTACTGTTCGTGAACTTGGCCTTCACCATAACAGTATTAGGGTTGAGATTGGTTACACCTTCTAATGCGATCTAATTTCAACCATCATTATAATTCACTCAGATGCTGGAATATTGTGCTGACGACTTTCTCCTCCAAGAACATTTCTAGTGTGTCCAGACACAAGAATATATGATTATTATGGAACATCCTAGATAAGGCTGACTGGCAAAAGACGCTTCGAGACATGTTTTGTCACATGTTGAAAAAATGAGTCAGTGCAGAATGCCTATTGCTAAACACTTAAGATCTTCTGATTTATAGATGAAAAATTGCTCAACCCTGCAATCAGTGGCTCATTGTCTTTGACCTCAAGCTACCGGATTTTTTTTTTAATTTTTTTAAATTCCACAATTACAAGGAAATAAAGGCTATTAGCATTTTTACTGGTGGGTTCAGCATGCAAGTGACGCAAAGATACATTTTATTTTTTGTAGGGGAGCTTTATAAACACCTTAATGCATCTATAATTAATGTTCATTTTTGAACATTTCTGTAAAAGTTCACGGCATCCCCCCCCCCTTTTTCTTTTTTTTTTTTTTTTTTTTTAAAAAAAAAATTTTTTTCCCCAAAATGTAATTTATTGCCTATTCATAAGATAAGGGATAGCTTGCTGATTTCTGCTGGGAGCTCTGTAATTGGCTTTCTTAAGCAGTCCCATAGAAAGGAGTGGAGGTTGATCATATTCACATCTGCTCTATTCAGGATGGGGTGCTTTGGGGTTTTGGAGATCCATTCAGGATGGGGCACGTGGGGTTTTGGAGATCCACTCCATTCAGGATGGGGCACTGTGGGGTTTTGGAGATCCACTCCATTCAGGATGGGGCACTGTGGGGTTTTGGAGATCCACTCCATTCAGGATGGGGCACTGTGGGGTTTTGGAGATCCACTCCATTCAGGATGGGGCACTGTGGGGTTTTGGAGATCCACTCCATTCAGGATGGGGCACTGTGGGGTTTTGGAGATCCACTCCATTCAGGATGGGGCACTGTGGGGTTTTGGAGATCCACTCCATTCAGGATGGGGCACTGTGGGGTTTTGGAGATCCACTCCATTCAGGATGGGGCACTGTGGGGTTTTGGAGATCCACTCCATTCAGGATGGGGCACTGTGGGGTTTTGGAGATCCACTCCATTCAGGATGGGGCACTGTGGGGTTTTGGAGATCCACTCCATTCAGGATGGGGCACTGTGGGGTTTTGGAGATCCACTCCATTCAGGATGGGGCACTGTGGGGTTTTGGAGATCCACTCCATTCAGGATGGGGCACTGTGGGGTTTTGGAGATCCACTCCATTCAGGATGGGGCACTGTGGGGTTTTGGAGATCCACTCCATTCAGGATGGGGCACTGTGGGGTTTTGGAGATCCACTCCATTCAGGATGGGGCACTGTGGGGTTTTGGAGATCCACTCCATTCAGGATGGGGCACTGTGGGGTTTTGGAGATCCACTCCATTCAGGATGGGGCACTGTGGGGTTTTGGAGATCCACTCCATTCAGGATGGGGCACTGTGGGGGGTTTTGATGCTCCGTTCTCTAGATTACTGGGATCCCAGTAGTCAAACCCCCAGCTATTGACAAAATATATATCGTCTGAAAATTACAGTTCCATATGAGCTTTCATTGAAGAATAAATGTACTTCCATGTCATTACCCATAAGATCCACCAATGATGTCTTTCCAAAACGTCATGTCTTTTGGGCTTCCAGGATTCTTTTAGCATGATTATGGCTCCTGTGATTGTTTCCTTCCATCTCACTACTGGTCTTCCAAATCTCTATTCATTTCTTCTGAATATAATTTTTATTTTCCAATGACTTATGCAACGCACAGATCAAAACCATTTTGAAGAAGAAAGAAGTGCCTTTTTTGCCCATAGCTGTAACATTTAGATCTCCTCTAAAATAATCTGAAGAACCTACTTTTTTTTTTTTTTTACGGTCCTCAATACTAATGGCGTCTCAGGAAAACTTCTGGTTTCAGGCTATTTTTCTTCCTCTACAATAAACCCATTTTCATTCTCTTTTCCTCTGATCCATTAATAATTATTTTTAACTGCCGCCTTTGTGTTTTTATTGTTCCTTTTTTTTATGTTTGTACTTAAAATAGTGAACAACACTTTTTCCTTAGTAAAATAATATTTACAGCAGTGTGCATCACAGACACTTTTTGTTTGACTTTGTTCGAGATATATTATATATATATATATATATATATATATATATATATATATATATATATATATATATATTATACTCTGTGTGTGTGTATCTAATATAATATATATTAATTTTACACCTACTTACTTGTACTTTGGCCAGAAATTCAGCCGGTCTTCCAAATTTGAAGGATCCAGACGACTCGTATATCGTAAACTTGTTACAATATATGTGAAATATCTTTCATTTCTCAAATCGATGAGCACCTTCTAATGTGGGAGGTAATCTGAGGACTTAGGGGTACTTTGGACGCTGCGACATCGCAGGCCGATGCCGCGATGCCGAGCGCGATAGTCCCCCGCCCCCGTCGCAGCAGCGATTTCCTTGTGATAGCTGCCGTAGCGAACATTATCGCTACGGCAGCTTCACATGGACTCACCTGTCCTGCGACCGTCGCTCTGGCCGGCGACCCGCCTCCTTGTTAAGGGGGCGGGTCGTGCGGCGTCATAGCGACGTCACACGCCAGGCGGCCAATCGGAGCGGAGGGGCGGAGATGAGTGGGATGTAAACATCCCGCCCACCTCCTTCCTTCCGCATATCCTACGGAAGCCGCAGTGACGCCGGTAGATGTTCCTCGCTCCTGCGGCTTCACACACAGCGATGTGTGCTGCCGCTGGAGCGAGGAACAACATCGGACCGTCGCGTCAGCGTAATTATGGATTACGCAGACGCCGCACCGATGATACGATTACGACGCTTTTGCGCTCGTTAATCGTATCATCTAGGCTTTACATACTACGATGTCGCATGCGATGCCGGAAGTGCGTCATTTTCAATTTGACCCCACCGACATCGCACCTGCAATGTCGTAGTGTGCAAAGCCCGCCTTAGGCTGCTTTCACACATCCGGTTTTTGCAGTGCGGCTCAATCCGGCTCAAAAACCTATGCAACGGATGCGGCGAAAAAAACTGATCCGTTGCATAAGTTTTTCCATGCGGCACGTCCATTTTTTTGACGGATACTGCTTAATACTGAGCATGCGCAGTGCAAAAAAACGCATCCGGCGGCTGGATGCGGTTTTTGCCGCAGAACGCCGTATCCGGCGTCCTTAGGCTTGCATTGTAAATCGTGCCGCACAAAAAAAACGTGCCAGGCGACGTTCCATCCAGCCGCCGCATGGGCTAAATATGCCGCATCCGGCAAAAACCGGACGCAAGGCCATGCGGCACAAAACGATGCTAATGCAAGTCTATGTGGGAAAAAAACTCAACCGGCAGCAAAAAAAAAACGGTTGCATTTTTTTCGGCAAAGCGCCGTATTGTGCCGCTCAGCAAAAACCGGATGTGTGAAAGCAGCCATGTTTAAATATGCAACAATAGAATATCAATGTGGATGGTAATGGAATCCGGGATCTGGAAGCAAGTGCTTAAAAACTGGATGGGGCTTTCTCACATTTAGGTGGGGCTGAATTTTGGCCTGGGATATGTTTCTTTGAAAAGAGAATGTTAGAAAGTCAGTATGTTGTAGTGAATTCCACTGACTGGGTGCAGCTCGGCCGTACCTTGAGGCCCCTCAAGGGTCTATGGTGCTTGAGAAATACTTTTGTAAGTTTAGAAACATTTTCTAAGTTGTTACAAATCTTAGTTTCTGAAATCTTTTACAATTAACTCTATATGTACTCCAGATAAAAGCATGGACTGTCTTCATACCAATGCACTTAATCGCGTCTAGTCTTATAGGGTCACACGACTGTTTATCTCTTATTCAAGAAAATTAGTCGTCTTATACTGATCTTACTCTGATCAGACTTTCTTGGAGGAGGAGAAAGGAAAAACTTCTCCACCTCCTCTATATTGTCAGTCCGTGAAAATCGAACTGCACTAGAATGTCATCTTGAGTGTGTTCCTGTTTTGTTTTTTTCCCACCTTTTTAATCCGGAACAGGCTCTATCCAAGGAAAAAAAAAAATTTGCCATGCACAGTTACATAAAATAACATGGGGACGAGTGCTATATGATGGCTAGCACTTGGCCAATTTTTGCGATCGTGTGCACAATAGTCGAGAGGCCCCTACATATTAGACTGTTGACCAATCCTGCCGATTTCAGAAAGTCCAGATAACTTTAGGCTAAACCAAGGCTAATCAATGTCTGTCGTATATGGCATGTAAATGTAATTTCCAATCATGTGCATCACAATATGCCAAGTAGCGATAAGCGAGCACAAAGATGCTCGGCACTCGTAACGAGAAGTTGGATACTCCGATGGGCACAACTCTAGTAGCAAAGTATAATGGGTGACCCGAGCGTTCTGGGAAACTTTCTGGAAAGATGTTTAAGTTCCCCATTGTAGTTGAGTAGATCCCATCCAAGCATCCAACTGCTCATTACGCGTACCCAACCAACTTCGCGCTCCATTATACTTTGCTACTGGAGTCGCGCCTATCGGAGCATCCAACTGCTCGTTACAAGTGCCGAGCATCTTAGTGCTCGCCCATCACTACTTGGCATATTGTGATGCTCCTGATTGGAAATTACAGTTTACCAGCCATTGAAATGGTTTCTAAAGGCCCTATACACATGTCTGAAAGTTTAGATAACTTTAGGCTATTGGCAGGATTGGTGTAATATGTAAGAGCGGGGGGGGGGGGGGGGCTCCCGATTCGTCCAACAGATCTCAATCAAGAGAATGACGATGTGTTGGAATTCCGACGGTGATTCCTTTTCTGCAAAAAGAGGTCACTGTCAAAAGTTTGGCAGTGGCTTTCTCATAGAGAGCGCAGGAGCGGACACCCAGACCAAGAACTCCCTTGTGGTCAGGTCAGCTGACCACTATCTATAGTGTAGTGGGAAGGGTGGAGGCTTGGGGGGGCCATTAAGCCTAACAAGTCACTAGACTAGAGAAAGTAAACTATTAAGACATAGGAGTTATTGCTCCTAATGATCAGTCCAACTATGTGTATATTAGAAAGAGCAGAAAGGCATGTAAATGGGACAATGTTATCACTTGAGAATAACCATAAAGTGAAGGGGGAGCCATAGGCTCAAGGGTCATGGAAAGGGCATGATTGGTAAACCGTACACCAGACCCCCCCCCCCCCCCCCCCCTCCTCCTCCTCCTCCTCCTTGGCAGCAATATTTCCTTGTGTTATGTCTGGTTAGTTAGAAATATATTTTATACAGATCGTCTATACATTGTATATCCACTTTATTGACGAGTGTTATTTTATTATTCACTGTGGTTGGATTGGTTGTTTGACTTGGCAGAATATTCAGTAGTAGTTGCCAATGTGCCGTTTTGTTTGTTTTTTGTTGTTTTTTTTTATTTGTGTAAAAAGAAATAAATTTTATATATATATAATATATATATAATATATATACACACACACACACACGAGGTATGTTCTAATTATATAGTCATTAAATGATATTATGTGATGTAAAACACCATAACAATGTACTTAGTTTTCCAAATACTTTGATATTTTTCCTGTGTTTATTGATGATCCTAGACCTTTTTCCAAAATGTTGATTTCGGAAAACAAACTATTTCGCTCCAAATATTTACAATCTGCAGCTCATAAAGGAGAAATTACACATAAAGAAAATTGCTTTGTGGGTCATAAGATCCTTTATACACATAGTTGGGGGAAATCGGATTCAAAGATACTCTAAAAGTTTATATGTATTGCATAAAGCAAATCCGATGTCATGTATATTCTCCTCTGACCTGACGAAGAAAGTGATGAGAAATCCACCATCCAGTCACCCAATATAATCTGTTGGGAGAACCCCATATTATTATTTATTATTATAGCGCCATTTATTCCATGGCGCTTTACAAGTGAGAGAGGGTATACGTACAACAATCATTAACAGTACAAGACAGACTGGTATAGGAGGAGAGAGGACCCTGCCCGCGAGGGCTCACAGTCTACAGGGAATGGGTGATGGTACAATAGGTGAGGACAGAGCTGGTTGCGCAGTGGTCTACTGGACTGAGGGCTATTGTAGGTTGTAGGCTTGTTGGAAGAGATGGGTCTTGAGGTTCCTCTTGAAGCTTTCCACGGTAGTGGAGAGTCTGATATGCTGAGGTAGAGCGTTCCAGAGTATGGGGGAGGCGCGGGAGAAATCTTGTACGCAATTGTGAGAAGAGGAGATAAGAGAGGAGCAGAGAAGGAGATCTTGTGAGGATCTGAGGTTGCGTGCAGGTAGGTACCGGGAGACTAGGTCACAGATGTAGGGAGGAGACAGGTTGTGCATGGCTTTGTATGTTATGGTTAATGTTTTTTGAACTGGAGTAGTTGGGCGATGGGAAGCCAGTGAAGGGATTGGCAGAGTGGCGAGGCTGGGGAGTAGCGAGGGGAGAGGTGGATTAAGCGGGCCGCAGAGTTTAGGATAGATTGGAGGGGTGCAAGAGTGTTGGAAGGGAGGCCAGAGAGCAGGAGGTTGCAGTAGTCGAGGCGGGAGATGATGAGGGCATGCACTAATGTTTTTGCAGGTTCTTGGTTAAGGAAAGCACGGATCCGGGAGACATTTTTGAGTTGTAATCGGCATGAGTTGAAGAGGGCTTGGATGTGTGGCTTGAAGAATAGAGCAAAGTCGAGGGTTACTCCAACATAGTAGACTGCTCCTCCAATTTTGTTCTGTATATGTTGGCCATAAGTCTTAAGGCCCCGTTACACGAGGCTGTCACAAACCACCGGGGGGGTCACTCAGAAATCCCCCGCGCTGGCTACCAGTACGTCACAATCGGGGGGTAACAAGTGGGGGTCACCCCTCCTTTATACCTCCCGACCGACAGACAGAGCACGTGACGCGCTCTCTAGCGCCCCTCTTATAGTCAGGCCAATTATGGAATTGCCCGACAATAAGCAAGGAGGCCGCTATACTACTTATGCCGATTATTGAAGGGTCCCCGGTGAGAGTAAGGTATATATTCCCCCGACCTCCGCGGGCGGAATATATAAAATCTCCCCGAATCTCACTGGCCTCCCCACAATAATCCTTGGCACAATTCGCTGCCACCAACCGATTTACGGTAACTATTAGCCGAACACACAGACGTGGGATTCAAGATCGAGATAACAGAACAGCCCAAGATTAATTATATAATTTAATCAGCCTAAAGCACACTAGAAACTACAATATATACAATAGGGAATCTACAGAATATACATATGTCAGAGTACAGTTACAATCAAAGCATGGGTTACAAACAGGCATACACAGTTCCAGCAGTTACCTTGTTGCGTCTGGCCACAGGGGGGCGCTGTAGACCAGGTTTCCAGGAACTCCCTCACAGGTCTTTCCCAACCAGGCCCCCGAGCAGAAGAACACTGGAAAATGGCCGAAGTAGGGTTATCAACCTGGCCAAATCCAGGTCCCCTCCTACCTTCGTGACCTCACAGGGAGCACTGCTCCACCCCTGGCTTGAGTTATGGACAATATCCCAACATGGAATATGGGCCATAACTTTGCCTGGGAGCGTCGTAGGCGGACGCCAATGCTCTCATTGTGACAGTTATGAATTTAGCTACAGAACGAGGGGACTCATGACCTGTCTGCCAGTTCCCCATTGGCTGATATCACGCCTGGGGCATTTCCCAATGTCCTGCTCCCATAAAAAGGGTGTGCCGGCATCGTCTGCATGCGGAGACACCATTTTTATGGTTGCCATATTTATCGGAAATATGGCTTGCGAGATATGAACCATTTTTTACTGGAGTCGTTCTGTCTGGCTATTTCCATAGCCTTGCTAACTAGCTAGCAGCTCCTACTACAGGGTGACGGCAGGGAGTCATCCTGTGTCCATTGTTCCCACACCACCTCATCTCCATATCACAGGACATGGCCATGGAGGTGTAAGTGGAACACTGAGAACAAGAAGGGAGGGGGCACTGCCAGGGAGTGATGAGGGATTATGACTGGAGTCATAATTCACCTTCATATCCCGGGATTTGCCTCACACCTCCCCCCTTTTGAGGGCGCTAGGGGGCAGCACACTCCGGTGTTCCCCCGTGCGCCCGTCCGCGACCTCTCCTTGTCGGGACAGCCCGTCTGCGTTACCGTGGTCACGGCCCCTTTTGTGGCGAATGGTGAAGTTGTATTGCTGGAGCGCAAGGCTCCATCGCAACAATCGCCCATTCGTCCCAGAGACGGTGTGCAACCAGCTGAGGGGATTGTGGTCCGTCTCCACGATGAAGTGGCGCCCGTATAGATAGGGTTGCAGACGCTGCAGGGCCCACACTATGGCCAGGCACTCCTTCTCCATCGTGGAATAGGCCACTTCCCTTGGTAACAGCTTCCTGCTCAGGTACAAGACTGGGTGCTCTTGGCTCGCAGAGTCCACCTGGCTGAGCACCGCACCGAGGCCGAAGTCACTGGCGTCGGTCTGTACTACAAACGGCCGCGTGAAGTCGGCTGCCTGTAGCACGGGCGGGCTGGACAGGGCGTCCTTTAGGGCCCGGAAGGCTGTCTCGCAGTCCATTGTCCAATCGACTGCAGAGGGCAGCTTCTTCTTGGTGAGGTCCGTCAAGGGCTTTGCCAGGCTACTATAGCATGGAACAAACCTCCTATAGTACCCAGCGGTCCCCAAGAAGGACATCACCTGCTTCTTGGTCCTGGGGGTGGGCCAGGATGCGATGGCCTCCACTTTCTCAGGCTCGGGCTTCAGTGTTCTCCCGCCTACCCGGTTACCGAGGTACTGGACCTCGCTCATGGCCAGCTGACACTTTCCCGGCTTGATGGTCAAACCTGCCCGGTGGATCCGCCTGAGCACCTGTGCTAGATGCTCTAGGTGGTCCTCCCAGGTGGGACTGAAGACGGCAATGTCATCCAGGTACGCGGCCGCGTACCCTTCAAGTCCCTTGAGCAGGGTGTTGACCATCCGCTGGAAAGTGGCAGGGGCATTCCTCATCCCGAATGGCATCACCGTGGACTCGTATAGTCCAAATGGGGTAATAAAGGCAGAGCATTCCCTGGCCTTGCGAGTCAGGGGGATCTGCCAATATCCCCGGCTCAGATCCATGATGGTCAGGTACTGAGCCCCGGCCAACTGATCGAGCAGGTCATCGATGCGTGGCATTGGGTACGCATCGGCGACCGTGACCGCATTGAGCCCCCTGTAGTCCACGCAGAACCGCGTGGTTCGGTCCTTCTTAGGGACGAGGACTACAGGCGAGGCCCAAGCGCTGTTGGACGCCTGGATCACCCCCAGCTTCAGCATCTCGTCAATCTCCTGGCGCATGTGTTGCTGCACCTCCAGGGAGACCCGATATGCTGAACGCCGGATCGGGGGATGATCCCCAGTGTCCACGTGATGGACAGCCAAGTCAGTCCTTCCGGGCTGGTTGGTAAACAACCCCCGGAAGGGGTGTAGGGTGGCCCACAGCTGGGACCGTTGGTCCTCCAAGAGCTGGTGGCCAACCTCCACATCCTCAATGGATCCGCCTGCCCTAACCTGGGCTAGCATATCCAAGAGGGTTTCCGCTTCTCCCTCCTCGGGCAGGTTGCACACGGGGAGCGCACATGCCTCCCGCTCATGATGTGCCTTCATCATGTTCACATGGAAGGGCTTCCGCCTTCCACGGGCAGGGTCCAGGGTGACCAGGTACGTTACAGGGTTGAGCTGCTGGTACACGAGGTATGGGCCTTCCCAGGCTGCCTGAAGCTTGTCCTGTGGTACGGGGACCAGTACCCACACCTTTTGACCCACTTGGTAGGTCCTCTCACAAGCGTTCTGGTCGTACCAACGCTTCTGATCGGCCTGGGCTTGAGCCATATTGTCGTGTACCAGTTGCGTCAAGGCCTGCATTTTGTCCCGGAAGCGCATGACATACTCGATAACCGACACTCCAGGGGTGGCCAAATCCCCTTCCCAAGCCTCTTTCACCAGAGCCAGGGGGCCCCGCACACGTCGCCCGTACAGGAGCTCAAACGGTGAGAATCCTGTTGAGGCCTGTGGAACCTCCCGGTAAGCAAATAACAGGTGTGGGAGATACCGCTCCCAGTCACGCCCATGGGAGTCGACCAACATCTTAAGCATCTGCTTTAAGGTGCCATTGAACCGCTCGCACAGGCCATTAGTCTGTGGATGGTACGGGCTGGCCACCAGATGTCGCACCTGGACTTGCTTACAGAGGGCCTCCATCAGCTGGGACATGAATTGGGTCCCCCGGTCAGTGAGCATTTCCTGGGGAAAACCCACTCGGGAGAAAATCTCCAGCAATGCGGTGGCCACCTTGTCAGCCCGAATGGACGACAAGGCCACTGCTTCTGGGTACCGGGTGGCATAGTCCACTACCGTCAGTATGAAGCGTTTCCCGGAGCTGCTGGGGATGGCCAGCGGGCCGACCAGATCCACAGCCACCCTCCTGAAAGGCTCATCGATGATTGGCAGAGATACTAGTGGGGCTTTGGGGTGTGGCCCCGCCTTCCCCACTCTCTGACAGGTTTCACACGAACGGCAGTAGGCAGCCACATCGGCCCCCATTTTTGGCCAGTAGAAATGCTGGTTTAACCTGGCCTTGGTCTTAGCGATCCCTAGGTGTCCGGCCATCGGAATCTCATGTGCGATCCGCAACAACTCCGTCCGGAACGGATAGGGTACCACCAACTGTCGGTCCCTGGGTCACGCCTCCGGTGAACCCTGCTGGACCGTGGCCCGGTACAGCCGTCCTTGGTCCCAGACCACTCGCTCCGGGTCCGAGTCCGAGGGAGGCTGTGCCGCCTGCTCCTTAAGAGCTTTCAGGCTGTCGTCAGCTTCTAACGCTGCCTGAAACCCCTGACTAGATGTGGCCAGAATCGACGAGACTGTCACATCTTCAGTCAGTACCCCGGGACCTGTGTCCTGGCCTCCACCTGACTCGGCTGCCACTTGGTCAGAAGGGGAAGAGCTATCGGACCTCCGGGAGGCCCCTTGGCTTCCAGCACTCCCACTGCGGGTGACAGCGGCCACAGCCGCTGCGACCGTGGGTCGTGCCTGCTCCTCCTCCGTTCCTGACCAAGTCGCCGGTTCAGGCAGACCTACCTGGCTTCCTGACACCCCGGTTGTGGGGGAACCATGCACCGAGATCTTACCTGGGAGCACTTCCGCTCCTGGACCGGCCCCAATCTCACCTGCCTGTTCCCCTCCTGCAGCAACAGAACCCCGCTGTGAAATCTCTGGGGACCCCACATTTGCTGCGGTAGCCCCCACCCCACACACTGGTCCTCCCCCTGCAGCACCCTGCTCTCTGCTTATCCCTGCAGAGGGCAACAGATCCCAGCTCACAGGCTGGTTACTGGTAGAGGCATTGTCACACCTTTCTCTGACCCCCTCCCCTCCTGTCACAGCTGCAGCTGCGTGTGTGTCTATGGTGTCTGTGCAAGCAGAAGTATCAGAGTTCACTCCCTCCTCCCTTACATCATTCATAGATAACACATTAAGATTGTTAGGAGTCATGTCAGTACGGGCTGAAGGTTCAGCCCTTGGGGGGGGCCCAAACTGGGAGGTTATCTGCCCCAAATCTGTCCCAAGTAGCACGTTTGCGGGGATCCGATCAGTTACCCCCACCTCCCTCACCCCCCGCCCTGCGCCCCAGTCCACATAAATGTCAGCAACAGGCAGCGCCGGGTCAGTGCCTCCAATCCCGGAGACAGCGAGGGTTTTTCCAGGGATCAAGTCTTGGGGGGACACCATCTCAGGCCGCACCAGAGTCACCTCCGAGGCGCTGTCTCGCAGTCCTATGGTCACAGACCGGCCGACGGTGACAGGTTGGAAGCTGTCCAGGGACCTACCACCACCCCCACCCACACAATACACCTTGGGCGGCCCTTGGGACGGGGACGGAGCCGGGGCCTTGGGACGCTGAGGGCACATGGCCTTGAAGTGTCCAGGTAGGTTGCACTGGTGGCACCGTCTTGGTTCCGCCACGGGCCTGGAGAGGGGAGTTGAGGGGGACACCCCCTGCAGTCTAGGGGCAGGTGGGGCAGTCGCAGAATTCATCTTACCCCCTCTCCAGGTGCTGCTGGTGGCCGCTCTCCTGGCCTCAGGGGCCCGGTTGTTGGTGTAGTCATCGGCAAGGGCAGCTGTAGCCGTGGACCCCTTTGGCTTCTGGTCTCGGATGAACTGGCGGAGATCCTCAGGGCAGTTCCACAAGAGTTGCTCCGTGATGAACAAGTCCAGGATCTCCGGTCCGGTGGAAAGCTGCAGGCCTTGGGTCCAGTGGTCGGCAGCTCGGGCAAGTGCCTGCCGGTGGTCAGCCCAGGAGTCCTTTGGTCCCTTCTGTAGGCTCCGGAACTTCTTGCGGTAGGACTCTGGAGTGAGGTTGTACTGTTGGATCAGGGCCCGCTTGATGGTGTCGTAGCCCTGATCTGCCTCAGCAGGCAAATCCCCAAGGATATCCAGGGCCTTACCCCTTAAACGGGGGGTCAGGTATTTGGCCCACTGGTCCTTGTCCAGATGGTGCTGCAAGCAAGTCCGTTCAAAAGCAGTCAAGAAAGAGTCCAAGTCTCCATCCTTCTCCAGCACTGGGAAGTCCTCAACACGGACCTTTGGAAGTTTGGTGTCTCGAAGGTCACATGTGGCTGATGAGGGCCGGAGCTGAGCTAGCTGCAGCTGGTAGTCACGGTCTGCCTGTCGCTCTCGCTCTTCACGCGCTGCCTGCCGCTCTCGCTCCGCAGCCTCACGCTCTGCGTGCCGCTCTGCCCTGCGCTCTGCCAGGAGTTCCTTGTAGCCCTTCTGGTCTCCAGCCTGGAGAAGGGCCATAGCCATTTGAAGAAGGCTATCCGAGCCTCCCAGGCTCGGTGGAATGGCACGTGGTGATCTGCGGCACGCTGCAGAGCTAGGCGATTCACTGTCCCTTTCAGAGCGGAGGGCTGGCATCTGGCTCGTTGAGGAACCTTGGGAGAGCTCCTCCTCATCTTGTCCAGCAGTGCCAGGTTGCGCAATGTCCTCGGCAGAACGGTTTTCTGGCGTCGAGCTCCTGGAGGACTCGTGGGCAACCTCCTCATTACTGCCCACAGCACCGTCCTCCCTCTCTTCGGCTCCTGCTTTAGCATTGGCCAGTTGCATAGCTCTGCTCCTGGTGCCATCAGCCATTCTTGCAGACTTTTGGTCACTGACACAGAACTGACACCTGATGCCTCCACACACCTTACAGTATCTGCACTCTGACACTCTAGTGTTGAGCTAGTCTGAAGACCCCAGCAGCCACAGCTGCTGCAGGCAGTCTTTAGTGTCTGGGAGTATGGGTCTCACACTCACACACACTATTATCTCGATCCCACCGCTATGCCACCAATATGTCACAAACCACCGGGGGGGTCACTCAGAAATCCCCCGCGCTGGCTACCAGTACGTCACAATCGGGGGGTAACAAGTGGGGGTCACCCCTCCTTTATACCTCCCGACCGACAGACAGAGCACGTGACGCGCTCTCTAGCGCCCCTCTTATAGTCAGGCCAATTATGGAATTGCCCGACAATAAGCAAGGAGGCCGCTATACTACTTATGCCGATTATTGAAGGGTCCCCGGTGAGAGTAAGGTATATATTCCCCCGACCTCCGCGGGCGGAATATATAAAATCTCCCCGAATCTCACTGGCCTCCCCACAATAATCCTTGGCACAATTCGCTGCCACCAACCGATTTACGGTAACTATTAGCCGAACACACAGACGTGGGATTCAAGATCGAGATAACAGAACAGCCCAAGATTAATTATATAATTTAATCAGCCTAAAGCACACTAGAAACTACAATATATACAATAGGGAATCTACAGAATATACATATGTCAGAGTACAGTTACAATCAAAGCATGGGTTACAAACAGGCATACACAGTTCCAGCAGTTACCTTGTTGCGTCTGGCCACAGGGGGGCGCTGTAGACCAGGTTTCCAGGAACTCCCTCACAGGTCTTTCCCAACCAGGCCCCCGAGCAGAAGAACACTGGAAAATGGCCGAAGTAGGGTTATCAACCTGGCCAAATCCAGGTCCCCTCCTACCTTCGTGACCTCACAGGGAGCACTGCTCCACCCCTGGCTTGAGTTATGGACAATATCCCAACATGGAATATGGGCCATAACTTTGCCTGGGAGCGTCGTAGGCGGACGCCAATGCTCTCATTGTGACAGTTATGAATTTAGCTACAGAACGAGGGGACTCATGACCTGTCTGCCAGTTCCCCATTGGCTGATATCACGCCTGGGGCATTTCCCAATGTCCTGCTCCCATAAAAAGGGTGTGCCGGCATCGTCTGCATGCGGAGACACCATTTTTATGGTTGCCATATTTATCGGAAATATGGCTTGCGAGATATGAACCATTTTTTACTGGAGTCGTTCTGTCTGGCTATTTCCATAGCCTTGCTAACTAGCTAGCAGCTCCTACTACAGGGTGACGGCAGGGAGTCATCCTGTGTCCATTGTTCCCACACCACCTCATCTCCATATCACAGGACATGGCCATGGAGGTGTAAGTGGAACACTGAGAACAAGAAGGGAGGGGGCACTGCCAGGGAGTGATGAGGGATTATGACTGGAGTCATAATTCACCTTCATATCCCGGGATTTGCCTCACACGGATCCGGGAGACATTTTTGAGTTGTAATCGGCATGAGTTGAAGAGGGCTTGGATGTGTGGCTTGAAGAATAGAGCAAAGTCGAGGGTTACTCCAACATAGTAGACTGCTCCTCCAATTTTGTTCTGTATATGTTGGCCATAAGTCTTAAGGCCCCGTTACACGAGGCTATTTATCGTGCGATCGCACGAGCGATCGCACCTGCCCCCGTCGTTTGTGCGTCACGGGCAATTTGTTGCCCGTGTCACACAAAGTCGTTAACCCCTGTCACAAGTACTTACCTCCCGAATGACCTCGCTGTGGGCGACGAACATCCTCTTCCTGAAGGGGGAGGGACGTTCGACGTCACACAGCGGCCGCCCAATAGAAGCGGAGGGGCTGAGATGAGCGGGACATAACATTCCGCCCACCTCCTTCCTTCCGCATAGCCGGCGGCTGCAGGTAAGCTACAGTTTGTCGTTCCCGGGGTGTCACTTGGAGCGATGTGTGCTACCTCGGGAACAATGAACAACCGGCGCGCAGAAGGAGGAACGATTTTTATGAAAATGAGCGACGTGTCAACGAGCAACGATAAGGTGAGTATTTTTGCTCGTAGCTGTCACACGCTACGACATATCTAAGGATGCCGGATGTGCGTCACGGAATCAGTCACCCCACTGATATATCGCCCAATATATCGTACCGTGTAACACCGCCCTAAAGCAGAGCGTGAAAGGAAATAATATGCAAGTAACTTCTAATAATGCAGAGTTAATTGAGCTTGAGGGACTGGGCTTCTATTATTCAATCCACTATAAATGGTCACTTGCACCCACCAAGCTTGCAAGTAAACTGCTGTGGACTGATAGATAAGTAGTTACTGGGTGTCTTAAAATTAATCATCCAGACTGCAAAATATGGGGGACACCTAGGTTGCAACTATACA